>NC_092255.1:7543306-7658306 GCF_036320965.1 Panulirus ornatus | reverse complement strand
TTGACATTGCTGATTCAGCAGTCTCTCAACAGTTTGGAGACATGAAGTCTTCCTCCACCACTCTCTGCCTTCTCGGCTTCCCAGCCTTCATTTAGCGCAACTTGGGAAAGCGCAAGTCCTTAGTGGCACTCACTCTCGTGGACTTCACCAAGTTTTCCACTAGGTCAACCATAACATCATCATCAAGAAAACCGTCGACCTGAGACTTTTGTGGCTGTCTCGCCTCGTGGGTGGGGAACTTCCTTACCAGGCGACATCAAACCTTCCGCTTTTGGGGGAGCCACATCCACTTTACAATCTCTAATTTACCGTGTTAGGGCCACCACTTCCTTATACCTATCGCTGACGCCCTGAGGGGCACAAAACCACCGCTGGAAGTACGTAGACGACTCCACCTTAAGCATCATTATCAACAAAAATTTTCCTGTCCTTCAGCACATCATCAACACTGGACTACGACGTCACCATCAACCACACTGTGATGATGATGTACATCAACCTGGGCGCACACAACATCCTGCCACCTGACATCACACTAGGCCCTGACATCCTCCGGGTAGCCAGAGACTTCACACTTCTTGATGTCACTATAGACGACGGTTTGAACTGGAAGAATCATGTCTGCACTATCATCATATTTTCCTCATACCGTCTGTACCTTTTCCGCCTACTAAGATATCTAGGCGTTCCATCATCTGAGTTCAGGAATGTCTACACCACCTTCATTCTACCTATGCTCTCTTACGACTCCCAAGCCTGGTCCTCCTACCTAACAACCAGACAAAGGGATCAGCTGGAAGGAATGTAGAAAAGAGCGTGTAGAATCGCCCTTAGGCCAACTTACACCACCTACCAAGAGGCCCACATCTTGCTGAACCTGTCCACTCCGACCAACATTGTCAGCTCACACAAGAGTTTCGCCATAATCTACTGACGCACCTCGTCTCAGAGACCTCTTCTACCCCAGCGCCCCACCCTTATGGTCCGCTGTCCTCCGTCGCTACAATAGAGTTATACCAATCAGAGCTCGTACAGAGATATATAAGAACGACCCCATAACCTACCGTTATGAAACGTCATAAACAATCTATGAACGAGAGCATAGCTGTGCAAGTAATCGGTTCAGTTCTCTCTTAAGCTGTGTGGTATGTTAGCTGCTTTATTACTCTAGTTTTCGTTTAGTGTTCAACTAATTATCATCAGATGCGTAAGGTATAAACAATAGTATTCATTTGATACGCCTCCCTGTATATCTGCCACTATGGCTATGTACAATGAAAGACAAAAAGGTTCTGTCACGATTTTGTCCGGAGATTCAATGCAACTCGTGAGACATGAAATGAGCCCCACCACACTCACATACTCGTGGTCGGTGAGCCTGAATTCCTGAAGCTTCATAACGGCTGCTGCTGATCGGATACGCGTTGAAATGAACCCAGGAGGCTTAATATGAGGAGGAGTACGAAGCATATTCGGTCAGAGGATGTTCGCCTGGTAATTTCAGCTTACACCTGTGCACAGACCACTAGGTGGGACCTACTGTGTACCCAATATGAAGAGAGCAAGCACCATGCACCCAGCTACCAGGGAAATGGGAGGTGGTATAATCCTATACTCGGAGGGAGAGGATCCTGCACACACACACACACACACACACACACACACACACACACACACACACACACACACACCACAAATGTTCCGTATGACCAGATACACGGTACAAATATGGACTCAGCGAGTTCCGGGAGGAAGGCACAACGGATAACAGTCACCGTTCAGGTCGCCTTCGTGTTACAAGATCAAGAAACAGCGTCAGCGACGGAAGTTGACCCTACGAGCGAAGCTTACACAGCAAGGGACGCGTCGCACGCAGCTGGAATGCAGCAGACGAACAGCTGTGCGAAGACTTCGGTAAGTTTCATATCTGTAGTCTTAGCAGGAAGTTCATACAGAACACTTCAGTAACTCATGACAAAAAGACACAACGGAATACAAAGGAATTCAACCCTATTACAGCCCTTTGGATCCCTTCGAGGCTGTGTTGTGATAGTACAAGATATCAGATACTCATTAATAGAGGGTTAAAAGAAGTAAAACTGAAAGGAACACAGATAACAGATACTATAAGATTATAAGATGTTATAAATCCATGAGCTCCAGACTATACATCATCCGTCTCTGTGCTTTTCATAGTCCTTCGCTCTAAGAATATATATACAGAATATAGAAGAAATTCTGGCCTATATCCCTTTGTCCGCCGGAAGGCAGAAGAGCGATGCCCTGGGGACAAAGTCTCTCGCAATATGTCGCCAGATATAGATTTTTCCCACAGCAATAATGTTAAGAGGTTTATGTGGTGACCGGGAAGATGGCGAGTTTATCATAGTCCCCCCGCACGGCAATAATCTATCCATCTATTATTAATCTATCTATCTATCTATCTATCTATCTATCTATCTGTCTGACTGTCCGTCTATACTTTGGCAAAGGAATAGATAAGCAATGACGCTAAGGTGGATGTGAAACACATCATTTATGATAACGTTGAAATATAAAAGGTTCCCAAAGACTGGACGTCTGAGCGGACGTTTTCTTCCACTATAGAAAATGTGGAATTTATGTGAGGGGGGGGAGACTAAGCTCTATATTGGTAACAGTGTGATACCTGCAGCATGCTACCTGCAGTGTACTATCTGCAGCATGCTACCTGCAGCATGCTACCTGCAGTGTACTATCTGCAGCATGCTACCTGCGTGTTTCCTGCAGTGTGCTACCTGCAGCGTGCTCCCTCTCTTCTTGTGGACAGTGAGTGCGGTACAGTTATCTCTGACATGCAGGCTATGTCACCATCAACAGCTTTGCACCAACAACCACGTGTGATCAAGAGATTTTCCTCATATGAAACGAGACTCCCGAAACATTACCTTATGGGTTTGAGGAACCATCATATACAACCATCTTTGCCCTCAACCACACACACACACACACACACACACACACACACACACACACACACACTGACCTCTGTTTCCACACCATCCTCAATGAACCAGGAACCTTCGTCCCCTTACCCACCCTATAGGTCACTTCAGCTTCCATAGTTCCGCTCACTGTCATATCCACTTCCACGCATATAAGACACCACGTTCTCTCCTTCAAAAACTCTCAATGAAATCAACCAGTTTCTCAGTACTGATAAGCCTCATAAAGTTACTTCTATTCGCAGTAATTCTCAGCCTCCTCCCTTCACACAACCATCTTTGTTCAGAAAACATCTGCAGTTTCTCAGTCGAGTCTGTCACCACAACCGTGTCATATGGAAACAGCAACTGACTCACCTCCCTGGAGCCCCCACCCCACCTACAGCAGACTATAAACCTCCCCATTTCCTAAGACCCTCCCATCTACCTCCCTCAACACTCCATCCATAAAAAGATCAAAGAGCCATGGTGACATCGCATATCACTAACACACACACACACACCTACCTTCACCTGAAACAGCTGACCATCATACTCACATATACACCTTGCTTTCCAGACAGAAAAAAAACCAACTCATTTCTTTTAGTAACTTTCTATCCATATTATATGCAGCAGTTGTAACACCTTCCAAAAAGCATCTGTATCATTCGCATCATAAGCCTTCTTTGGAACCATAATTGTCAAATGAAAATACCTTTGTTTTCAGTAAGTACTTCTCACAAATTCTTCAGAGCAAAAAAACCACTCGGCCCACACAGTGTCAGCACTCCCGAGGCCACACTGTTACTCCCCAACCCTCTCATTCACCACTCCCCCATACAACGTAATAGGTATAGTCAACAGACTATGACCTCTATATATCAAGCACACACTCTCATTCCCCCTTGCCTCTATACAAGGGCATTCATGGCACTCGGCTAGTCTTCAGGTACCTCGCCTGGGGCCACACAATCGTAGGAAATCGTAAGTAACCCATAAACAACACTGTTATTCCCTTTCTTGTGAAAGTAAACTGCAGTCGCAACTATTCCGACTGCTTTGCTACAGTAAGTCTGATGCAAGGTTTTCCACCGCCTCATCTCTTTTCACCAAACCATTTCCTAATGACCCTCTCCTTCCCTGTACGTGCGTGTCCCAAACACTCACCATTTGCCACCCGATGACCAAACACATACCATCTCTTCTTTACCCCTTCCTTCCCTGTTATCACTTACCCTGTCTGCTCTCTTCATGGATGCTCCCATTTGTTCTCCCGTTCTTCCCACACTGCTCACCTCATTCCAAAAACATTTTCTCTTTCTCTCTGAAGTTTTCCGATTCTCTCACCCCATGTCTCGTCTTCCCCTCTGTTTTCATCCCTTGCGTCTTCCTCTTACTCCCTGCCATTTTCTCTCGTACAGCCGCCTCCACTTCCAACTGAGAGAGTCAGCGTTGTCAGTCCTCTCATTCCGTGAGGTGTGAACCCAGACAGATTCGACTCGCTGCTTCGTAGCTTTCATTAGTGAGCTGGGGTGGGTGGGGGGCGGCGACTGGGGCCGGCGTGCGATGGGGGGTGACAAGGTAAGGAGGTAAGGAGGGAGGGGTCAGGGAAGAGTGTGTTGGGTGACAAAGGAGTGGGCTGATAGATAACACTTACATACAACACATTGTCTTATGAACCAAATATAGAAACATGGAGGACGAAGCAAGGACGAACCAAATATATGTTAATTGCAAAATTGGGACGTTATAGGCGGCTTTTGTTAGAGGTTTGACCTTTACTTCTCCTTCTTGTGTTACGGGTCTGAATTCTCCCATGATAATGCAGCTAATCACCTACCCCTATCCCCCTTAACCAGCACACAGGCGCACACACATAAGCTATGTCCTTCCTTCCATCCACATGAAGCAAATAATACGAACGCGGGGTTTATCGTAAGGGATCGCTCGTGCGACCTATGCAGGAGGTGAAAGGTGCAGTAGAATAGTTAACCATTTAGTTCTCCATTACCCAGCACGCTGTCAAGACTTCCTCAAAAATAGTTGATATGAAAGAAGGGATATCACTTTGCCGTACATCATCAGCTGTTCCATATAATGTTTCACAGTCTACAGCCTGGAACAAAAGTCTGGTGTTGGTTGTGCAGGGTGGCGACGTACAGAGTGAGATGCTGTGATGATGTCAAGAGAAGGTGTGGGGGTCAGCATCACACAGGTGCGCCCATATGTTATGGTCAGTAAGCCAGCTTTATTCTGGGAATGTAGATACTGTATGGTGGTGCTGGTGGTTTGGTTCGGATATAGCAATAACAAGTGACCGCATCTTGTCTTGTTGTGTCATGTAGAAATATAACCTGTGGTCCATGTTATCTTGCGTCACCCTCTAAGGCATGAAAATGTTTGTTGGTGTGTGTCAGGAGACGTGATTCATACCAGCTCATCTGAAGACTCTGATGATATGCTGGGTTCAACGAGAGATAATGAATTAGTATCGCGTATGGCTGGGTTTAACGAGAGATTATGAATTAGTATCGCGTATGGCAAATTCAATGAACTAGTCAGATGGGGATGAATAACAGAGCGTCGGCTGGCCAGGTAATGGACACTGCCACTTCCCCATTTATTACCTAGACTCTCAGCAGGTCGAGTATGGTGACGTGCGCTGGCTGTATACATTAGGTTATTTCAATGCTCATCTCCAAGGCGAAGTAATACAGAAGAGTTCCTTGTACTCTGATCGACTATTCCCAACCTCGATATCTGCATGAATCAGCCAAGACGACTCCGAGCTAACATGTGACCCATCCCTCACTGACGACCACCACCACACTCACCCATCCCTCACTGACGACCACCACCACACTCACCCATCCCTCACTGACGACCACCACCACACTCACCCATCCCTCACTGACGACCACGACCACCACCACAGAACCTCACTCCTACCACACTCACCCATCCCTCACTGACGACCACCACCGCCACACAAACTCACTCCTACCACACTCACGCCACACTCCATGAAGCAGCCAACCATAGGCCCCATTTTCCCTGACGTTTTATATCATGTTATGCTTCTTACTTATTGATTCCCCACCGCATGTAGCACATTACTGGAAACCAGCACAGAAACAACCCCGCATTTCAGGAACCAATCTCAAGAAAAACCATCCCAAACTTCTAGGAAAAGTCTCTCTCTCAAAAAAAAATTCAACATCGCCAGCAAAAGAGCCTTCAAATGGCCTCCCGCAAGGTAGCTGCCAAACCCCTGTTTATGAAGGAAATGGAGGGAAAACGACTCGTATTTGCAAAGAAATACAAAGATCGGAGCGAGCAACGGTGGCGTTAGGCAGGGGAGGGTAAGGAGGCCGGTGGATACCAGCCTTCAGTGAAGGGGGAGGGTGAGGAGGCCGGTGGATACCAGCCTTCAGTGAAGGGGGAGGGTGAGGAGGCCGGTGGATACCAGCTTTCAGTGAAGGGGGAGGGTGAGGAGGCCGGTGGATACCAGCCTTCAGTGAAGGGGGAGGGTGAGGAGGCCGGTGGATACCAGCCTTCAGTGAAGGGGGAGGGTGAGGAGGCCGGTGGATACCAGCTTTCAGTGAAGGGGGAGGGTGAGGAGGCCGGTGGATACCAGCTTTCAGTGAAGGGGGAGGGTGAGGAGGCCGGTGGATACCAGCCTTCAGTGAAGGGGGAGGGTGAGGAGGCCGGTGGATACCAGCCTTCAGTGAAGGGGGAGGGTGAGGAGGCCGGTGGATACCAGCCTTCAGTGAAGGGGAAGGGTGAGGAGGCCGGTGGATACCAGCCTTCAGTGAAGGGGGAGGGTGAGGAGGCCGGTGGATACCAGCTTTCAGTGAAGGGGGAGGGTGAGGAGGCCGGTGGATACCAGCCTTCAGTGAAGGGGGAGGGTGAGGAGGCCGGTGGATACCAGCCTTCAGTGAAGGGGGAGGGTGAGGAGGCCGGTGGATACCAGCTTTCAGTGAAGGGGGAGGGTGAGGAGGCCGGTGGATACCAGCTTTCAGTGAAGGGGGAGGGTGAGGAGGCCGGTGGATACCAGCCTTCAGTGAAGGGGGAGGGTGAGGAGGCCGGTGGATACCAGCCTTCAGTGAAGGGGGAGGGTGAGGAGGCCGGTGGATACCAGCCTTCAGTGAAGGGGAAGGGTGAGGAGGCCGGTGGATACCAGCCTTCAGTGAAGGGGGAGGGTGAGGAGGCCGGTGGATACCAGCTTTCAGTGAAGGGGGAGGGTGAGGAGGCCGGTGGATACCAGCTTTCAGTGAAGGGGGAGGGTGAGGAGGCCGGTGGATACCAGCCTTCAGTGAAGACGGTGCAACACCCAGAGAGTGTGATGATCTGAGGTTGTTTTTTAGCTGGTGTAATGGATTGAGGGGGTTGCACTGCTTGCATACACACGCTACAATGAATGGAGAGCAATGCATTAAGGTGCTACAGGACCATCTGCTTCCTCTGCATGAGGTTCTCGGGTGTGATCAGTTTATTTAGGGGGAGTGTCGCCTCACCGTATCCCAATCGAGAACTGCTGGAACCAAAGGAAAGTCAAGATTGCTTCCTGCAACACCTCATCGATGCCTCGCCTCATTCAGATGATCAGGACCCTATGGACTCAAGACAAGAACCTAGTGTACTTCAGGAACCACGTAGATTCCATGCCAGGACGTCTGCAGATGGTGATCAAGGCCAAAGGAGAGATGACAAAGTACTAAAACATAAGTTTGACATCTAACGTCTTGTTTATTTTGTGGTACCATGTTTGGGGGAGGGAGGAGCCTTTCAACTTTTGGGCATGAGTTTTTTTCTGGACACGGTATTCGTCCGCTTCTCTACTTTCATTAAGTCTCACCTTATATCCTTCTTCACTTAGTCTCTCTCTCTCTCTCTCTCTCTCTCTCTCTCTCTCTCTCTCTCCCTCTCTCTCTCTCTCTCTCTCTCTCTCTCTCTCTCTCTCTCTCTCTCTCTCTCTCTCCGCACATAAACCTTTTTGCTAAACTCACTTCCTTCCGCCGCTCGATTCCGACCCAAGTCGTTTCTTCTCTTCCCGAAAACCACTACAAACTTTCACACTCGCCTCCACCAAGGAGCAATCAGGCATCCTACAAGCTGACCCTCTCAGCACATTCACATCGAACAGTCTCTCCTTTGTCCTCCGATCAGGTAGCACATGATCCATTAAGACCCGCTCACCATCAAAGCATGAATTCGATAAGCTGTTCACTATTTCCATGTACACTGGGTCTCCAGTTCTACCACTCATTGCTACATCCTTTACTCCCGTATCTAAACATCCCACAACTACTTCTCGATCCCCTTGCATTATAATTGCTGAAGCAACCTCTCATCTCCTGAAACACTCTCCTCTCTTCTTTATCCCTCTCATTATCAGGTGCATAAGTACTGACAATCATCCAATTCTCGTGATCCACTTTCATTCTCACCCACCTCACTCTGGAACTCTCATACTTACGATCCTTAACACATTACAGTAACTCCTCCTTCAGTAGCAGCGCCACCCACTCCCCTGGTCTCGCCCTCACACTAACCTCATTGGACACTCCCACATCATTCTTTCCCCTTCCCCTTGAGATTAGCGTCACTCAGAGCCAGATCATCCAGGTTCTTCTACCCAACTTGAGCCTTCGACGAGACTGAACACTCCACGTCCAGCTCTCCCCCTTTTTGGTCCAAGACCCTGCTGGTATATAGTTACGTCGTCGTGGTGAATCTTCGTCAGTAGACAGACGTAAGTACGAATTCATCTCAGGTCTCTTGAAAGGGACTCTAAGGTTGCGCGATATATATATATATATATATATATATATATATATATATATATATATATATATATATATATATATATATATATATATATATATAATCCGTCATTTATGCGAGTTACGACAATATCCTCCTCCCTGACGTTACTGGGACGACAAACGAGCGACATCAGGAGTTACGACAACACATGGCCCCCTTGTAGTGCACGACAACATACGTCTGGAGTTATGACGCTACTTTGGCTACGTCTCGCCCCTCCAGGTTCCAGCCTTAACGTGTACACACACCCCTACACAAAGACCCCCAAGGCTGGAACGTCCAGCTATGGTCGTCTTATTCCCTCACTGGTGGGAAGTACCCACATGCCGGCATATGCGACTCGTTATGGGGACTCGTTGTCCTAGATACGAGAAGGAAAGATAACGTCTCCATCTCAACCTTGGTCTGAGGTGGTAGGGTCAAAATCTACACGAGAAAAATGTGACGTGGATGATGATAATGATCAGGTTAAGTAGCTGAGGGGAATGAACAATGGGGACATGATGCAGAAGGAAGAGAAGCTGAATAGGGAAAGTCAGCGACAAGAAGGCGAAGAGGGATTAGGAAGGTGAAGCACGGATAGAGAGAGAGAGAGAGAGAGAGAGAGAGAGAGAGAGAGAGAGAGAGAGAGAGAGAACTACCTTTGTTGTCTCATCCATATATAATTCTCAGCCACCTACATCCTCTCACTAATCAATACCCTTGTGTCTATTTCAAAAACCATGTGTGTGAGATAGTGTCTTCAGCTGCTATGGAGGCGTTTGTCTAATACTGTGATGAGGAATGTTGGGCGTCCGGCGTGGGTGACGCGAGAACATGAATATGATACGAGACCTGATCCTCGACAGCCAAGTCGGTGGCAGGATATACTCTCTCTCTCTCTCTCTCTCTCTCTCTCTCTCTCTCTCTCTCTCTCTCTCTCTCTCTCTCTCTCCTCCCTCGTCTGGTGATATGTGTTGGCACTGTGGAATCGACAACCTACGAAGGTATGTCAATGGATATCTGTTTTACTTGGCGTAAGACGGACGGGAGAGAGAGAAAGGTGGGTGTGTGCGCTTCCCACACACGTAACAAGACACTAAACATTTCGAGCATTTATTTTTCACTGTCAGCCACAGACACAGTTTACAGATCTTTTGCCATAGATTCTCGTTCAACCACTCCCCTTACAGATGACGCTACGCCTTCTCTATCGTAGAACAAGGATGAACAATACGAACGTATTGTCTAGTGTGGTGATCATACCAGAAGCCAGTTTACCGTAAACAAAAGGTAAGACAGTATTATAGTTTACCTTCAGTTCGTCCTCTGGGATGTGGCTTGTGTGTGAGTAATTGACGGGGTTGTCGGTGGATGAGCGAGACTTGGGCTTGTATGAACATCTTTGGTCTTATTTGATCACGTTTCGGTAATGCCATATGCCATCAACAGATCCTACAGAGAAAGGATGATATGTATGTAACATCTACATGATAAGTTATGGTCTAAATAGATTACTTGATTAATCTATAAAAGTGTTAACGTGAGATAAATGATAAAGAAAACGTAAATTCAGCAAAAGGATTAATAATCCCATCTTTTTTGAAATACATTATAATCTGACGTATGAATAAAATGAAGCAATATCTACCAGTCAAAGATGAAAACCGTACAATTCACAGTTAAATATCGTGACGTTAAAACACACACATATATCAAATAACTAGACAGTTCTATTCTAACTTATCTCACAACATAGTAACTCCGTCCATACCTTACTGTTCCTTATGGTAGGTTTATTCATGTAGGGCATTAACAGACCGGTGTTTGACCGGCTACTGGCCAGCACTGAGACACATGAGCCAGCACAGAGGCGCGTGTGGACGACAATGGTGGTTAGGTGGTTTGGCAATTCGTTCGTCCTGATCGCCCGCCCATACAGGCACGTCCGAAGGTGTAGCTTCGTCTTTGTCATGACTACCAAGCATTGCCCAGCTGTTGTACTCATTTTGGTAAACAATGGACGACTGCAGAGGAATAAACCCTTGAACTTGAGAAAATTAATATGATTGGACTTGTGGCTTTAAAAATAAACTCTAACCTGCAGAAGAAAAAAACAAACGCGTAATAAAACAGTACATTTGCATATTGGCAAGACGAAGTCGATACTCGAGGACGTGCATCCACGTTCGAACACCTTTGGGCGATCACTATGAACAACCTGCTTAATTGCCAATCTACCCTTATCAGCCATACGGTATCCAGCTCACGGAATGGTGGGCAGCGAGCTTATCTCTGCTGGCCAAGTTGCTCATCGAACACCGATCCGGCAATACTGGAGTCGCTCCTTTTCATTACCAACAGAATCATTGCGTTTTGAGTTTCAATAGGCTTGTGGTAGCGCTGTTCAGTTGTTTTCTATGTACGTTTTAATGATAGGATTCAGGCTTCTAAGACAAGCACTGGAGCTTCTTTAAAGGCTATTCAGCCCTCTAGTATGTCGTAATGTTCAGGTGTTTGATTCTGTATCGTAAGATCTCCTCCTTGACGAAGAAGTATTACCTCAGTTGAATGTTTAGGTTAGGTTACGATGTCTTCGTAGGTGAGGTTGGATTGCTAGTTGTTAGTAATTTTGTCTGGCTTTCCCTTAATCCTTTGTGTATTGTTCATGTTGGGCTTTTATGGTATATATTGATACAGTAACACTTTTTCTTTTTTTTAGACTTCATTAGACTATATGTTTTCTACACTAACTCATAATGTAGGTCTTAACATGGACATTATCCTGTCTTTATATATCTTTCTTTCATACTATTCGCTATTTCCCGCGTTAGCAAGGTAGCGTTAAGAACAGAGGACTGAGCCTTTGAGGAAATATCCTCACCTGGCCCCCTTCTCCGTTCTTTCTTTTGGAAAATTAAAAAAAAAAAAAAAAGAGAGGGGAGGATTTCCAGCCCCCCGCTTCCTCCCCTTTTAGTCGCCTTCTACGACACGCAGGGAATACGTGGGAAGTATTCTTTCTCCCCTATCCCCAGGGATATATATATATATATATATATATATATATATATATATATATATATATATATATGATTGGTATAACTGATCAAGTTACTTGTAGGTAAGTCTCAGTAATTTAAAAAAACCATATAGATTATCTCTTTTATTCGCATTACAGTATATACAAGTCGAGAAATATTCTATGGGGATCAGCTGACTACACAATCTCAAGCCTTGTTTCCTATGATTCTCATTCTGACTCTTTTCTCAAACTGAAAAGTCTTGTTCACATCACTGGAGATGTAGTACACACACCGAAGGAGACAGGTTACCAGGGTCTATCGTCGTCAGAGATCAATATATACATGACAAAAAAAAGGGAAAAGAAAACTTGCTGGGTAATAATCAGTGATAACCTGATAATCAATAACATACAAAATCTGTAAGATCCAAATAAACTGATATCAATTTGTTATCCATCCAGAATGGTCAACGTGGACAGCCTTCCACAATTTGATAATCTAACATTTCCTAATACATAATTTACCATTTATCTTCATAATCTGATCCGAAATCAACAAAAAGACAGGATAACATCCCAGTAAAAGAACCTAATAGAAAACCTTGGGCTTCACACACGTGTCATAACAGCGCTTCACAACAGAGAAGAGAAATCCAGTGAATGTAGCAGACATGTAGAGAGCCATGCCCAAGTGGCCATCACACGGTTGTGCTCAGCCATCACAACAAATATAACAACACCGGACTCGCTAAGTGAAATGCTTTTTATATATATCTACATTTCGTATATCGTACTAATAAACAGGTGGATAACTTTATCTATTGTGGGATTTTGATGAACAAACACTGTGAGGAGCCAGGTCTCATATGCTCTTGTTTGCCTCGTTGTGTAAATGACATATTTTACAGCCTTTAAATTCTGACACGTCCAGTGGGGGAAGGGAGGGCATATCCCACTATGTTGTAAATATGTTCACCCTAGATTCCTGGTGGACCTCTCTTCACTAAGGCCCAGTTTATCAGAGAATTCTATTGACCAAGCCCTGTATATACATGACTGTGGGAAGAGCTGCAGATATAAAATGCTATACCTGTAACATTGATGATGGAGGCTGATGAGAAATGATTTGTGCCTCAACATAAATAGCAAAAAAGCAGAATTATATTCGCTTTTATTTTGGGATGGGCGAGTGTAACTGGGATTATAAAAGTGACGTTTATTGTATCATCTCATGAAATGATGGATATAAATGACACCGAGTCACAGCCAATAAACATATGTATGTATAACATTCACTCCCAGCGAAGCTATGAAATGTCAGGGACGATTAATTCCCTGAAGTTCCTGAAAAATATAAATGATCAGATCCATTGACGTCACCAGTGGTTGGCGATGCTTGGCCTGTTCCTACAGACGTGGCGGAGATGGTCGCTTGTCTTCACTCTATGTACGTCAGCAAGAGACGCCAGGGGTGAAGGCCAGGGCTACAGGGATAGGGCAGGGCTGAAGTGGGAGGGTCGTCGTGAAAAGCCACAAAAAGAAGCACTTTTATATGTCTCCCTCATTTTGACACTCGTTTGCAACACTCCCGCAAGACACTTTCCAGATTTTGTTTTTCTGAACAAAGAAATACTTTCAGAAACATGAATCACTACGTTTAAGGTCAGATTTCACTGTGAGCGTTAATGTTTAATGAGAAATTTTAGCATCCCGTCCAAAGCTAAGTCTTTTTTTCTTCTTCACAAGCGATTCACTGAAATTTCTCTTCGTCTTTTAACATTTTTCAAACGTTCCCTTTCGGAGATTAATGCCTTCGGTGCTGTTTACATTATCTTTTCAGTTTAGTATATCTAGAAATGTTATTCACGCACCATACATCTACTCCATGTGTTCCCCTGCCGCGGAGAGAGGCCATGTGTACTAATCTATCCATCTTCTGGGTCTTCCTCTTCGTGGGCTTGTGTGTGTGGCTGGGTGACCCTGGAAGACCTGTGTGCGGCTGGATGACCCTGGAAGACCTGTGTGCGGCTGGATGACCCTGGAAGACCTGTATGTGGCTGGGTGACCCTGGAAGACCTGTGTGTGGCTGGGTGACCCTGGAAGACCTGTGTGTGGCTGGGTGACCCTGGAAGACCTGTGTGTGGCTGGGTGACCCTGGAAGACCTGTGTGTGGCTGGGTGACCCTGGAAGACCTGTGTGTGGCTGGGTGACCCTGGAAGACCTGTGTGCGGCTGGATGACCCTGGAAGACCTGTGTGCGGTTGGGTGACCCTGGAAGACCTGTGTGCGGTTGGGTGACCCTGGAAAACAGCCGTCGTCCCTCACAAAGGCGTGTGTCATCCGGGGTCGACTGACAGCTCCAGCAGCCGCGTCCTGCACCATCTGACCGACCCTCCGTGGCTGTTGTTGTCCTCCTCCAATCACCAGCTGCCTGTAGCCATCTGAGCTGGTTAGGTAACACTTCCAGCTGCATCTCGTATGTAACATCTCCTGCGGATTGGTCCACATGCTGGATGATAAACGTCCAATCACCATTCCCCGTGACCTCCTGGGGTAGGTAGCTGATGGTCCTAGCCACATCCAAGACATGATGAACCAGATCTATACAACAGACCGTGGTTTACAGCTGTTCATGTTCTCTGCACCTGTACATCTGTGCAGGCCGGTTGCAGTTATCAGCTGTACGTGATCCACGAGCGGGTCATGGATGACAGCTGTGCATGATACACAACTATCAAAAGTCATGCAGGTTTCTAGCTGACTTCTAGCATACGTCTTGCATTGGTCGAGGGCTAGACTTTCATCAGTTCAGGTTCTCAGCTAATCCTTTTATGGTGACCAGGGCGTCTTGCTCAGCAGCTGATCGCTCTCTAGGTGACGTAAAGGGAGCGTCTGTTCTCAGCTAATCCTTCTACGGTGACCAGCGCGTCTTGCTCAGCAGCTGGTCGCTCTCTGGGTGACGTAAAGGGAGCGTCTGTTCTCAGCTAATCCTTCCACGGTGTCCAGGGCGTCTTGCTCAGCAGCTGATCGCTCTCCAGGTGACGTAAAAGGGTGCGTCCGAGGGAGTCCACACGCACACATGATCGTTCGGCACAGATGTCTGGAGTGGGCAAAGAAAAGGCAGGGTCTGGTTCCTAGGGAGGGTGTAGCCAGCCTGTCCCTCTCCAGATGGTTGGTGAGGACGTGCCAGATATGGTCGTGGTCTACAGATGGCCACTCACTCTTCAGATGGCTAGAACAAACGTAGGTGTATGAGTTGGTCCATCCCCAGTCAACAGTTGGTCCATCTACAGTCAACAGTTGGTCCATCTACAGCCAACAGTTGGTCTGCAGCTGGTCCTTCTACAGGCTGTTCTAGTAGCCTGGGACGCGCTAACAGATGATCCTGGGCTGCAGGTGGCTCCTCTACAGATGGTAACGAATACCCTCAGGAGTGTTGGAGATGGTCCTTCTCTCCAGCTGGCTCCGCCACAGGTGGTTCACGTCGTCTGGAGGGGCGCGCGTGTTGTGATGGAGGTGTTGTGGTCCCGGGCTGCAGGTGGCTCCCTTACAGGCGGTTTAGGTGGCTTGTGGGTTGCCAGATCCCGTCGTTGGCATGGAGGAAGGCGTGTGTGGCGGAGCAATCCACATTGTACCACCAGTCACATACCAGGAGCCGCTGGCTGAACACCGTACCCACGGGGCAAAGGAAGGCTGCGCTCCGGCCAGACCAACACATGTGGAACACCTGCGACCAGACACATCTGTGTTAACACCTGTTTTTCTCTCTCTCACACACACACACACCTGCTACAACCATATGTATACATGAGGCATACACTCCTGGTGACAAGGGTATTGGTGTATATAGCCAAGTACCACGACCTAGTACCAGTGCCTAGTAACCAGAATATACTACCAGGATCTTAAGCCAAGACCTGGTACCACAACCTAGGGCCAGGACCTAGCAGGACGACCAAGTGCTAGGACACTGTACCAGACCTAGCACCAGGATCTAACACCAGACCCTAGCACCAGGATCTAACACCAGACCCTAGCACCAGTACTTAAGTTCTGGGACCTAGCACCAGAACCTAACCTGTTCCTAAACGTAAGATATTATAAGAGACGTTTTCAAACTCTCACATTATTACATTATTGTATTAAAGATTGATTATGCATAATGAGAGAAAAAAGTTATCATTACCTTTATGATTGAATAATTGACTTCTATTTCCTCTTCGTTTACATAAAACATTCTCAATTTTCTATCACATTCGCTAAATTAGTCTAACTACCACCATCATTTCCACCACTTTAGATCCATCCTATTGACTGCATCATTATCATTAATCGTTCATTGATCAGGTGATCTTAACCACACACTATATTCACCATCTTAATGATCAACGTCATGTTGACTGTGATGACCATCTTCACCATCAACTTTCAAAACATCCACGACCATCACTGTACCTCTACAAGATTGGATGTGTAGCCAACATCACTACCATGAGTAATATTACCCGGATGGTGCATCATCACCATAATTACCACCATCACCATGATTACCTTACCATCATAACTACCACCATCACTATAATTACCCCCACCATCATAACAACATCACCATAACTACCATCACTATATAACTACCAACATCACCATACATACCTACCTACCACTCTCATTACTACTAACACACCATAACTACCACCATCTCTGTGACTACCACCATTCCCATAACTACTAACATTATCATAACTACTACCACAATTCGCGTTTAAATTTTGAGGATTATATGATGCAATGAATTTAAGGATTACTCCATGTCCTCCTTCAACCAAAGCATTCAGATATTATAATGATTAATTTCACTTGCTTTGCTGATACAAGAATACAATATCATCTTTGGCATGCATGCTGTATGCTCTACACTGTTGTTTTTTTTTTTTTTTTTTTTATACTTTGTCGCTGTCTCCCGCGTTTGCGAGGTAGCGCAAGGAAACAGACGAAAGAAATGGCCCCCCCCCATACACATGTACATACACACGTCCACACACGCAAATATACATACCTACACAGCTTTCCATGGTTTACCCCAGACGCTTCACATGCCTTGCTTCAATCCACTGACAGCACGTCAACCCCTGTATACCACATGACTCCAATTCACTCTATTTCTTGCCCTCCTTTCACCCTCCTGCATGTTCAGGCCCCGATCACACAAAATCTTTTTCACTCCATCTTTCCACCTCCAATTTGGTCTCCCTCTTCTCCTCGTTCCCTCCACCTCCGACACATATATCCTCTTGGTCAATCTCTCCTCACTCATTCTCTCCATGTGCCCAAACCATTTCAAAACACCCTCTTCTGCTCTCTCAACCACGCTCTTTTTATTTCCACACATCTCTCTTACCCTTACGTTACTTACTCGATCAAACCACCTCACACCACACATTGTCCTCAAACATCTCATTTCCAGCACCTATAATCAGTTGTTATATGCTGATTATAGAGATTCATTATCCATTCCTACAGAGCTACATCTCCTTTCAGTGATCAGACCAGAACTTTCACAACCCACAACCCCCCTCTCACATGCTTAAGCACCTCGATAACCCCCTATTGTCTCACCAGCACGGCACTTCACCAACCCAGGGCGTCAGTCACCAGACTCTAAATACCTTCCTCGAGGACCAGCTCAGCGACCCACGACACCACTCATCTCACCCACCCACATCCTACGGGTCTCACCGATGGATCATAAAGCTTTATGCAAATGTCCTCGATTCACGAAACAGTTTCTCACCGATAAAGACAATTACATAAGACGAAAGTCCTAATATAATTTGGTATCACTGGATCTTGGTTTAGATGTTAAAAACAGATGTTTCCTCGCCAAACGGGCAGTAACATGCACACTCTTTAATAGTAATATATATATATATATATATATATATATATATATATATATATATATATATATATATATATATATATATATACATATATATATATATATATATATATATATATATATATATACATATATATATATATATATATATAGAAAAAAATATAGTGGTGTCTTGTTCTTAGTTAATTAAAGCTTTATCTTCATCTTATACTGAAAGATCTATGGGCTATTAGTGATACAGACCCAATATTTGTGGAAACGAAAGATAAAATTCGTAAGAGAATAACTGAAGAATTAAGTTACAAGCACCTATCATGTAAACCAGAAGTGGACAAAAGACACTGTGACCAATTAAATAAATTTCGTAAAGGCCACGACTCGACCACAACGGGAGATGACAACATACGACGATCAAAGTGGAAAGATTTCCTTGCCAGCGACTCTGAACGTAGAATCTATCTAAACTTACTTGATGGTGTCGTTAGGAAACCCACTCATTCTTGGATATATCAGATCCAATTCCGGCTACAGAAGAGAGGATCTCGTCAATAACTTACGGAAACTATCACGTCAGACGAAATTGTCAGTTTTTATATGATAACCATAAAACGACCGATTCCCAGTCGATATCATTTATTCAACTTTTCAGAAACATTCGATCAAGTCCCTCGTCGAATATTACCAGCAAATGTTAAGCCACACGGTGTATATATATATATATATATATATATATATATATATATATATATATATATATGGATGGGGATGTACTTCGACGGTTAGAAAACTGGTTGACTGGCCGTAGACGAAGAGCAGCGGTTGGACGTAACAAGTGGCGTGCCACAGGGGATCAGTTTTGGGATCATTTCTGTTTGTAATAGATCCATAATGACGTTCATAAAAGACTAAACTGTAAAATATAAGTCACAGACGAAATTAAAGTGGGAAATAAAGCCACAACAGACAATGAACGTCTCCAAGTGCATACTGACATACGACAAAACTGATGATCTAGGTTCATAAGTGAAGATATGAGTACAAATACTAACTCATAAATCTTAGACATCTTAAAAACGTGATCGAAGAAAAAATGAATATGATAATCTTCGATGACACAACCAGTAAGCAGTGCTCAGAAGTAGAAGATGAGGCGAGCAAAATTCTAAACTTCAAAGGCAGGTCATTTCGATTTCAGGTCTAAAGAAATTACCTCCACACCGTATAATCCACTGGTGCGTTCCCACCTTGCGTATTGCATTTACGACCCGTAACAGGATGGAGAGAGTACTGCGGGAGTCACACGATGACTTAAACTTCCTTGTCTCAGAAAAAAAGAACAAAATGAACCATTGATACGACAGTAGTATTCAAAATGATCACATTACTTGACAGTCTTGGTCTGAGCAGCTGCTTAAAGCAAGATCAGTTTGGTTCCACTTAGCAATTGATACAAAATTGGCGAAAGTCTTACTTCGAACGAGGCTTTATTTTTCAACAAGAATATCAACTCGTGGTAATTTACTAATAAAAGTATCTGAAAGTAAAACTATCAATGTATGTTTCAATAAAAAAAAGGCTTCACACATACTTTTCCTTCAAGGCCACGACATATTTATTTACACATCCGTAAACATAATTTTACTGGATGTTTTTCTTCTTTTGTCTCTCGTTACTCTCACACACAGTTCCAAAAAGTCCCAGGGCTATGCTGCTGTTCTGTATGCCTCTTGAATCACCAGCCTTCGAAAATATCATCAACCCAACACCAACTCATCTTACCAACCTACATCCTCAAAACCTCACAGTCCCTCACCTCACCAAAACAATATATACCCATCAAACCCGCCACCCAAGCAATCCACAAAGCACATGACCTTCCACTTCATAACCCACCACCTCAAACTAACCTTTATGAACCGCTTCTCCACCACCACCATTTCACCAACACCATCACTTCACCATCACCACCTTACCTGACAGTTGGTCTCCACATCGGCGTAATAACCTCCGGTGGGCTTACTGGAACAGTCAAACCCAGTCTTAGGTATGGTCAAGAGGGTCGGGTAGTCGACTCCACTACGACCGGGTATCGAACCCACGTACGGGTCGTCGGAACTATCTACAGTCTTACCGTCTGAGCCTGGAGTCTTGGACACTGAGGTGCGTCGTCCGCCACTCTTACCACGACCCTGACCACCTCTCCTGGAAGATGTGATGCCCCGAAATCTGTTGTTGGTTGGACGGCTGGAAAGCGACTTGCCCCTCGGTCTGGGCTTTGACTGTGTGACTATATTTCTGGACGACGGGGTGTGAGCCGGACGAGAGCGGTGTTTAGTGAGAGTGTGAGAGTTAGTGAGAGGCTCAGCTGATGCTGGGGATTTTTCTGAAATCTCTGGAGGTGAGAGAATCTGTAGATGTTTGGCCTCAAAGGAGACTCTGTTACGTGTAGTGGATGAATGCCTCGGCAAAACCGCTGAAGCAGTAGGAGGTCGAGTGGCCTGGAAGAAGGACTTCTGTGATCTCTGGGTTAATGGTAACCCTGGATGCATCTTAGATGAAGACGAAGTGCCTGAATGAGGAGACCAAGAAAGTGGACGCTTTGCCAGATGGGTCTGAGAGTCCTTCCCAGGTCGTAAAGGTGAGCGATTTTTGGAAACAGAAGAGAACGATATGGATGGCGGAGGCGAAGTGAAAGAGTAGGTAGTAAAAGACTTGGACGTTGATGAAGAGAAGGACGACGTTGCTGAAGATTGAGACGAATGGATTCTAGACCCTGGCAAGGGAGGAGAGGCGGTAAAACTCTTGCTTGTGGATGATACAGCAGGAGCTAAAGAACCAGCAGATTTTCCAAAGGATGAAGAATCGGATGTTACAAGAGAAAGATTTGTAAGAGATTTGGATGTTGATGATAGAGAAGATGATGTCGTAGAAGAATAACTAGAAAAAGGGGGAGAAGCTGATGGCTTGCGAGGCATTACTGACGGGGAAGATGCGATGAAAGAGTAGCTGGAAACTGAGTTAGAGGCTGGAGACACCGGTGGCGACTTTACTGTTGCAGACGGCGCTGTAGAGAAGCTGGAAAAGGACCGAGGAGCTGATGACGGAGGAGGAGGTTTCGACGAAGGGGTGAGAGAGTAGCTAGATATAGATTTCGCTGGTGAAGGAGACGCATAAGGAATTCGAGGGGAAGAAGATGGAGTCGAACGAAGGGAAGATGAGCTGGTAGAGGTGGAGGAGGGTGTGTAATCCTGCGTAGCCGAAGTATTCTGCGAGGTCTGGGAATCACCGGGTGAGTAAGATGTGTAACTGGAAGATTCCAAAATGCCTTTCTGTATAACAATGGGATTCTCAGTCATGGAGAGTGACGCCTCTGCGTGAGAGTAGGTCAGTAATGTAGATGTCGATGGTGAGGTCACGAGAGCATTGTCGTCCACAGCATCAAGATGAACGCCGTTTCGTGCCAGGTCCTCTAGATGTGGCGAGATGTCCGTCTTCGACACCAGTAATGCCTTTTCACGCGCCCTGGCTGCCTCTTGGCTAAGGGCCTGTAAATAACTCGAAGAACTGCCAACGAGGAACAGCTGCTCCGTCGTGGCGTCGTCGTCGTCGGAATCCTCCTCCTGCAGGGAGGTAACCAGAGGCTCCGACAGCTGAGGAGGGAAGTACGTTCGAGCTCCCTTGGGAAGCTTGGTTAGGGCGGTGCTGGCAGGCGGGTCGTCAACATCGACCTGGATGAAGTAGGAGAATTCCTTTCGCCTACCAGCGTCCACGAGGGTAGATCTCAGCCCTGCTGGAAGCTCCTGGTAGGAGCTTTTGAAGCGGATCTGTCGCTGATGCTGCAACGAGAACGTCCAGTTAGCAACGTGAGGGAAATACTGATGGAAGCAACTGTTGATTATCCAAAGCAGTTTTCGCTCAGGCATTGAATTGTGGAAAATTGTGATTTATATCACATTCAATAGGATTTTATAATTAGCAGGTTAGACTGGCTACATCACAAAACATGTGTGAAAATAAGGAGACAAGTTCATCATCGTAAAATGCACCACAATACATGAAAAAAAAAATCATGTGAATCAAACAGTAATAAAGGGATCCTCTCTTATCTTGCGAGAACATCATCGGTAAAAACCAACCTATACAAACATTAATCATTGGCAAAGAAAGGAAACTATTAATCACTTGCTGATCTATGTTTCAGTTTGACACTTTGTGATCTTTTTTCTTCTACCTACGTCATGAAATCAGGCAACAATATTGGGATGACTGCACACTACATCTCCAAAATGACATCTAATACATAGATCAATATTTCGTCTCCATGTAACACATAAGATAGAAAATGGATTCGCGCGGCCAAGTTGAGCCGAACATCAAAAAACAACCTTGTAATACCTGAATGCAAAAGAACCAATTTCTCTTGCCCAAAAAAGACGAGTCCAATGCTTAAAAACAGATCCCAGTCCCTGAATTCACTTGCTCTCAAGCAGAAAAGGACCTCCAGCTTAAAATTGTGTTTGTCTATATGAAACAGGTTAGTAAATTCATGTTTTTTTTTGGGAGGGGGAGGGATTATAGAAGTCAAAGTGGAAAAGAATCTTTCATGAATTGAAATGCAGTACTGAAGCTTTGAGAATCCAAGGAGTGATTGTTAGATTTACGTTAAACAATCTCCCAGAACTGACCTTAGCATTGCTTGTCAACATGACCACTCTTGACATACCTATTCATATTGAACTTTCAAAGTCTGCGAAATCCTGGTTTTCCGCGGGTGACACAAATAATGTTGACCTAAATTCTCACCGATATTGTTGCGTTCAGTCGCCAATCAAGTGTCCCTTTCCTTGAAGTGGTATGTTCATTTCAACCAGCAGACAATACAACTCGGACTACCATGTCTCTTCATAACCAGTAGCAGAGTTAGTTAGCAACATTCCTTCATATGCTAGAAAAAATATTACCTATGTGCAGGGAATAATTACTCAGGGAAACGTGTCACAACATCTCCATAGCTTTAAGCATCTTACTTTCGTAAGGAAAAAAAAGAAATTCGGTACAATCTGTTTCTGTTAACATCTCGACAAACTGGCGATGGCTGATAGCTCTGCCATCAATACAATTGATGATTCTAACAACAGTTTTCATCACCTCTGTCAGTGAATCTTCCGCTGTTCATTCTCACACAAAGATTTCCTTGGTGTAAAATGACAGCAACATGAAGGCAATCCTTCATAGGATGGCCACTCGTTGTCATACGCTGCTTCAGCAGACTGGTAAATCCATTTTTCAAGTCCACACACACACACATCACAGGTAGATCATTCGTCGTTGGCGAAACTAATTTCTTTAAAAATCCAATCCAAATTCTTCCACAACCCGTCTGTAGCCTTCAAGAATGGGTCAACAGTATGAGTTCGGAGTCACCATTTCACCATGGATCTCCAAGTCTTTTGTTACAAGACGAATCCAGAGTACAAGCAGCGAAGTGTCCCAATTACCAGTGCACTCAATCCAATGCCACTGGAAACAAAATAGAGTTACTCAACTGTACACACGGAGGAGCGATAGTCTGCTGAATAACCTATACATTTCGATCTCTCTGCATGATGTCAATTCTCTGCATTTCCTCCATAGTTTGTTCACAAAGTTTGCCATACACGTACACAGCATTTCTTTCACTAATTATCCGTCTGGAAATGATGTGTCGTTATTCGTTCAAGTAACCGCGTTACTCCGTAGGCAGCCAAAGACACCAGCTCAAAGGACGAAAGAAACCGTTTCAAATGTTGCAGCTTCGTGCTCAGACCTGACTTCACACGAACTACTTCCTTCACTCGATTGTGACCGCCGAGAGAAAATTTTCACATCAGACTCCCCGATACAAATTTTGAAAATGTTTCCCTTAAGGTAGTCCGCCATCTCTTCGTTGAACATCCGCTTTTTTCTCTTCGTTGAACACCCGCCATCTCTTCGTTGAACATTCGCCATCTCTTCGTTGAACATCCGCCATCTCTTCGTTGAATACCCGCGTTCTCTTCGTTGAACATCTGCCTTCTCTTCGTTGAACGTCCGCTATACCTTCGTTGAACGTCCACCATCTCTTCGTTAAACATCCGCCTTCACTTCGTTAACATCTGCCATCACTTCGTTGAACATCCGCCATCTCTTTGTTGAACATTCGCCACCTCTTTGTTGAACATTCGCCTTCTCTTCGTTGAACATCCGCCTCTTCGTTAAACAGTCTTGCCACACAATAGACGCAGTGGCTTTTCGTCTTTATTCACAACAATAAACTCCAACTCCCATTCGTTGCTATATTGACGGTGGCTTTTCTATCAAACATTTCCGCTACAGTGCTACTGTTAGCATCGTCAGCCACACCAGGATCTCTAGAGGGCGAGCGCTTGCGTTTTTGCAGCAACTCGATCCACGTCTGTAGCACTTGATCAGTCACAAGCGCACTGAGGCAGTAAGCTGGGATTATGACAACAGTACGCTGGGAGATGTAGTGGCGGAGGCGCTGCTGACTGTACCTCGCGTGCATAAAGGTTTACAATTTGCCAAAGCTATGTAGTGAGCAGTGCCCCATCTATGGCTAGCGGCTACCGCTCTACACAAGCCGGGGACAGAGTGTATTGGAGAGTTGTGGTATACAGGGGTCGACGTGCTGCCAATGGGTTCAACCAGGGCGTATGACGCTGTCATGAGATAACACGTAAAGATCTGTGGGGCCTGGCTGTGGAGAGGGAGCTGTGTTATCAGTGCACTGCACGTGACAGCTAAACAATGGATGTGAGCGAATGAAGCTTTTTTCTTCGTCTGTTTCCTGGGGCAACCTTACTAACGCGGGAAACGCGAACAAATATGAAACAAAAATTATATGTCTATCTGTTGACCTCCCTACCTATCTATCTATCTATAACTTACTATTTCAGAATAGAGTGAGGTACGTACATCTGTCTGTGTTAAGACGGTTCGTACATCTGTCTTTGTTAGGAAGGTACGTATGTCTGTCTGTGTGAAGAAGACACATTTGTCTGTGTTAGGAAGGTACGTACATCTGTCTGTGTTAGGAAGGTACGTACATCTGTCTGTGTTAGGAAGGTACGTACATCTGTCTGTGTTGAAAAGGTACGTACATGTGTCTGTGTTAGGAAGGTTCGTACATCTGTCTGTGTTGAAAAGGTACGTACATGTGTCTGTGTTAGGAAGGTTCGTACATCTGTCTGTGTTAGGAAGGTATGTATATCTGTCTGTGTGAAGACACGTACATCTGTCTGTGTTAGAGAGGTACATACATCTGTCTGTGTTAGCAAGGTACGTACATCTGTCTGTGTTGAAAAGGTACGTATATCTGTCTGTGTTAGGAAGGTACGTACGTCTTTCTGTGTGAAGAAGGTATGTCCATCTGTCCGTGTTAGGAAGGTACGTACATCTGTCTTTGTTACGAAGGTTTGTACATCTGTCTGTGTTAGGAAAATACGTACATCTGTCTGTGTGAAGACGGTAAACTTATGTGTGTGCTGAAGGCAACCTTGTCTAAGTGAAGAAAACAAAATCATGAACACTTCACTGACAAACACTTGTCAACCTGGTCATTTCACTTATACATCAATCTTAAAAATATTGTCTTTTGACATTTTCTAACGCGTTAACCTAATATATAGTATCCACGATCGTCAGTTATAGGCCTAATATCTTTATGAAGAAGAGATATTAGATTCTCTTCCTCTATCTCTGAATCCCTAGAAAACTGGCACACGGTGACGATCTCGTCCCGTAGTAGATGCTAGTCTTCGGCAGTCTGCCGAAGTTGTGGCACACTCCATACCATGCATAGGAAACCTCGCTGACTGGTGTGGTGATGAGGAGGGGAATCACCACCTGTTGCTCAGGATCTTCCTGCTCAACGACACCTGAAGAAGGATCTGCAACAGTGTGCAAATTTTCGTATACACATGAAAATGATATCCATTAGCACGTACGTATCTGAGGAGCAGGTGAGTGAGGCGTCTTACCCGTGTTACAGCGTCGAGCTGGGAGTCTGTCTCGGGGTTGGAGGGCTGTGAGAGCTTCTCCGGGCGGGGCAGCTGGGAGAAGTGAAGAGTTTGGGCAGCGAGTACCTCCGGGCCCACCACTGTTCCTCCTGCTGGTGACTGCGACGGGTTCCCACCCCTTGGTGAGTCTACACCCAGAGTGCTAAGCGTTAGTAAACTGGTGTAGTCCAGGGTTGCACTACTTCCAGTAGCTGGGAAATGTATTGTTTTCACTTGCGGTGTAAACCCAAACAGGCAATGTATAGTAACACCAAGCTTTAATTGAAGGAATATTGTAGTTACCCTTGTACATGATCCGCAAGACGTTTTCTTATATAGAAAATGTCATGTGGATTTCATACAAGGGTAACTATTACACTCCTTCACATAATTTTTGTGTCGGTGATATTCATTAGATAGTAACTGTACTAGAAACCTTATCCTAATACGAGAATAAAATCTTTAACAGAGAAAAGCGTAGAATGACTTGATTACCTAAAACTAGAATATGAAGAAAATGGTGAGAGAGATTAATGAAAATGTGAATCAAATCTACGTTACGAGAAACACATCCTTGTGTTCCCGGGCGTACGGGTAGAAATTGTTTCTATTCCTTGCCTGATATAACAGATCCTAATGATGATCTATCAGATATACTCTGTTATGAAAGCAAGTATAACGCCAATTGAGATAAGCGTAAGTTTATAAATACGGAATTCCTATTCTAATTTCACCCACACACTTCCTAATGGTCAGAGGATATACATGAGAGGCTTACTGACGCATTTGATCAGCTCCCTGGAAATGAGGGTAGAGTCGATAATAGATAGATAAAGAGTAGATAATCGACCTTACGCCTGAAGCATACACTGAGCGTAGCGTGTTGGACTGACCGGCCCGAGCCATGAGGAGCAGCAGGAGTGAGCCGAGCCACACTGGCAGGCGCCCCATAATGAGAGGATTCGTGAGGCAGCGTCGCCCGACCGTCAGTGTTCGCTGGTGAGGAGGGTCAGAGACAGGTGGCGCCACACGGGCCAGCAGGGGAAGACATGGCCCAGCAGGGAGGAGGAGGGCAGACTGGCTGAGGAGGGGTCTTGCTTGAGGGGTGGGTGTGGGTTCCTTCACATCACCTGACTACCGCCACCTGGGAAATAAAGAGAGAACCATCAATCTATCGTGGTAGACTGAACATGGACGATGACGTATCATCATAATGTGTATAGCTGGAGGAAGAGGAATTATCATATAAACTAGTAATGTAAAGTACGAGATCAAATGCGTATATGTTATGTAATGGTAGACTCTGATGTCCATTTTACGTGGAACAAAAGACAGTATTTCATACAACAGTTATGTACAGGAATCATTTTCGGTGCATGAAAGCCACATTATCTTGTACGTTTAGTTAGTGACATTAAGAATGCTGTATATCATATATTTAAAGTCCAAACGTGGGGATAAAACACCCAGGTACCCGACTTCATTGTCCATACATAGACCGTCATCTTAACAATAATCTAGACCATCGCCATAGCAACACTTCAGCAAGACCCCTGGACCATCATCACCCCAGCAACACCTCAGCAAGACCCCTGGACCATCGCCATAGCAACACCTCTTCAAGACCACTGGACCATCACCCCAGCAACACCTCAGCAAGACCCCTGGACCATCATCACCCCAGCAACACCCCAGCAAGACCACTGGACCATCACCACAGCAACACCTCAGCAAGACCCCTGGACCATCACCACAGCAACACCTCAGCAAGACCCCTGGACCATCACCACAGCAACACCTCAGCAAGACCCCTGGACCATCATCTTGGCAAGCAACACCCCAGCAAGACCACTGGAACATCACCACAGCAACACCTCAGCAAGACCCCTGAACCATCATCATCCTAGCAACACCTCAGCAAGACCCCTGGACCATCACCACAGCAACACCTCAGCAAGACCACTGGACCATCACCACAGCAACACCTCAGCAAGACCCCTGGACCATCACCACAGCAACACCTCAGCAAGACCCCTGGACCATCACCACAGCAACACCTCAGCAAGACCCCTGGACCATCATCCAAGCAACACCCCAGCAAGACCACTGGAACATCACCACAGCAACACCTCAGCAAGACCCCTGAACCATCATCATCCTAGCAACACCTCAGCAAGACCCCTGGACCATCACCACAGCAACACCTCAGCAAGACCACTGGACCATCACCACAGCAACACCTCAGCAAGACCACTGGACCATCACCACAGCAACACCTCAGCAAGACCCCTGAACCATCATCATCCTAGCAACACCTCAGCAAGACCCCTGGACCTTGCATCTAGACCCCCACATCATCAACCCAGCTCGACCTCAGCAAGACCCCCACATCCTCACCACAGTCAAGACCCGAGACAGAGTTATCCCTCCAGCAACGTTAAGGGTCATACTGGAACTCATGATAGCAGCGAGACCCCTCGAACTACTACCACCCCAGCACAACACCTTGCCAAGGTCGACCCCCTGAGCCATCATGCCAGCCACTCGAGGCACCGCCACTAAGAACTCATGGTTATTGGCCTGGCATGGAGGCCGTGATGCGTGATGGCAGGTAATGGAGTGTGGCGAGGGCACACCCTCTGGCTGGGGGATTTTGAAAAGACCCCAAGTGGTTTGCAGTGGGTGGGACCTTGCAGCGGGAAGGCCGGGTCTTTGGTGAATTTATTGATCAAGAATTTATCACTTTCTCGCTCACTTCTCACTACACTCGTCGATCTTTTCATATATACGATTATTCATATTGCTGTAATCATTATGATTATTGTATCAGCGTCATCACCATTTTCTCTACGTCTTTCTTCATATTATCTCTCTCTCCTTTCCTTTGTGATTCCCTTTTTCCACCTCTTTTCCTTTCCTTTGGTCTGTTTCCCTTTACTTCCAATATTTCTTCTACTTTTCTTTGTCTTCGTCTTCTTCATTATCATGTTTTCCTCTTCCTCCTTTTATCACTTTATTAACGTAATTTCTGCCCCTTTTCCCCAATCTTTATTCTTACCAGCATCTATCTCTTCTCCTCACTTTCTCAAAAGCATGTAGAAAACATCGCTACAGGAACTACGGCGCTGCGCGTCTACAAAAGATCGCCTCAGTGAGTCACCGCGTAATGCATAGGCATCCGAGTCTGGAAGACTCCTGGATTTCCAGCCACGCCTCGAACCTGGAGCCGTCCCCACCACTGGGGGGAAAATCTCACAGAGACGGTATGAGGTTCGTCGGGGGAAGGGGTGGGTTAAGAAGGCGTGGGTGTTGGCGTGGGTGTGTTGGGTCCGAGGCTACAAGGCTCAGAGTTAGGTAGACGTGGAGCGGGGGGGGGGGGGGGTGTTCCTGGATTATTGGTGGGACTGGAACTGGAAAATCTGGGAAGCATCTTGGCGGTGGCGCCTGAGTGCTAATGCAACCGTTCCATTAAATTTTACACTCACGTTTTCCAGAACTCATAGCTGCCGGCAGACTCTGTGCCGAAGAGTGCTCTTTTTTCCTTTTTTTTTCTTTTTTTCTTGCCATTTATTTTTTCAATTTTATGTTAGCTCAGGCGGGGCAGGCGGGTGGGCAAGCAAGCAAGCGAGGCCCTATCAAAAACCACTTCATCAACGCTATATTACATAATACATATACTATAAACACCCTCGCCTGAGCCAGGTACCCGCTTTATCGACTAAACCCTCTAGGGGTGGATGAACAGATGGGTTGAGTGTGGACAGACTCCCGTAATCCAAGGATTCGAACCTATACCTTCGACCCTGGGCGTTCCGTGAATGCGTCACGGTCTGGAAAGCTAACGGAATACACTTTGCATCTGTGTTCATTCTCACCCTAGTGTTAATGGCTTGTTTTATCAGCAAGGATTAAGCAATTTAGCCCCATATATGATGATAGATATATCTAACTTCCGTGTTAAGGAGCGTGGTACAGAAACAAACGGGATAAAGCGAAACAAACGGTTTAAAGCGAAACAAATGGGGAAAAGCGAAACTAACGGAATAAAGGCAAGTTTTACGATAACAGTTCGACTTCGCAAAATCGCCCTGGGAGAGTACAAGACACAGGGACATACAGGGGTATGTACGGTATGGCCGAGCAAGTAACGGTGAACTAGCAGACGCCTCGACCATACGGATGATGATGATGGATGACGGATGACCCCGAACTTACATCTGCTGTTGGTGTAGTTGTAGTGTGAAGCTTTAGTTGCTTATGACATCACGCGTTACGTTAACCACTCAGGATGGCTGATGATCGTGACATCACGAGAAAACCAACCAATCAGCGTGCGGTGCAGCCATGACTTCATGAGTGAGACAGCCAATTAGCATCTATCGTTGGTGGTGAAGACATGCGAATATTCTGTCCACAGTAGAAGCAAAGATGTCTTTATTCCGGCTACTTCGCACCCAGGAACAGGTAGTTGGAGTAATATAAAAGTCTTTAGAGACGAGTTAAAGGTATCACATTACCTGTGGTTCCAAAAACACCTGTTGCTCAACAGGTGCTTACAATTCTGTCCTTTGAGCCACTCCTTGGTACCACTTGCCTAATCTCGTACTTTGATCACACTATCTAAATGTAAGTAGACTTTCCCATAACTTATCCAACGTTGATGTTAAGTAATTAAAGTTTTCCCTGGGTATAAACAGTGTGAAGGCCTACTTATAACTGGGAGACAGTGTTTCTGAAGCAATGAAACAGACCATTGGATGGTGTGTTTGCCCAGATCTACTGTTCTTAACATCGACCTACAGGTGAGCGAGGTTTACTTGAAACATGTATGGATGAGTTTGACTGAACTAGGTTGTCTGTATCTGCGATCTCTACATCCTGACTGAATCTGTGGTATCAGTCACACGACTGACGAAGTCAGTCAGGCGCAGAGAAAGAGTCACAGATACAATATTCATATATTTCTTCCTCGCGACGGGAATGGATGAAGGCAGCAAGTATGGATATATACATGTGTATATATTGGAAAGGATCACAATTTTGCGCGTGATTATGTATATTCCTAAAAGTCCATGGAGACTCATATGAATGTATATATATGTATATGTCTGTGAATGTATATGTACGAATAAGTTGAAATGTATATTATGTATATGTGCATGTATGGGCGTTTATGTATATACATGTGAATGTGGGTGGGCTAGGCCATTCCTCGTCTGTTTCCTTGCGCTACCTCGCTAACACGGGAGACGGCGATTGAGTATAATGAAAAAATCATATATATATATATAGTTTCTCACCTCACGAAACATCTGACATTGTTAAATCATGTTCCTGTCTGTACTGAAGCCCCAGATCAGCCAAGCCTCATTCGACTCTCCAATATACACAGGGTAGAATGAAATTTCAGCGTGGATATATGCATATAAACCAGATATACAATGAAATCTGTCTTTGTAGCCCATTCTTGTCAAGATCTGACATGCGTATATTAACATATGTTGCTCATGATTTTGTAGACGAGGAATATGTGTATGTAAATATACTCAGATATTGTACCATTGTATTATTGTATTATTGAGCTGTCTCATTATTGCAGTATTTCATCACTGCACTGATGTATTTTTGTACTGTATTTCCATCGTGTCCTCATGGTCACTGCAGGATTTTCCTCATCCAAAAGCCGTCGAATTCAGTAATTATTGATCGTCCTTACAAACGCTCCGTCTCGTTTTTGAACCATGAAATTTTTTGAACGTCACGAGCTGCTCAGACGATCCAAACACCATCACACAATTACAGGGAAAATACAGCTACAGTCAGCTCATCCCAGTATGACTGTATTTAACATGAACAAAGGCTTTCCCTACTTGGGCAGCCCTTCCACTGAGGCAAGACTAGCTTTCCACACACGTCTGCGTCCTTCCATTAGAACACGCCTCGATTGTACATGACCAGAAACCACGACCCTGGCATCGTCTTAAAATGCCTTTGACCCTTCACCAATAGCCATGAAATACTACATAAGCTTTTGGCATCTGTAGTGCGCCGTTAGAACTGTGTGTGACAGCTAATGAAGGAACTCTATATATATATATGCAAGTCGCCTCTCGGGGTTTTTCTTCATACGTTAAAGATATTTGCCCATGGGGTACTTTGGGGATCTACACCAGGACGCTTTCACAGATCTGCACTGGCCTGGTGAAAGCAGGTATGGTGAAGGTGTGGGAAGGGAACTACAGGTGTGGTGAAGGCATGGGAAGGGACGACACAGGTATGGTGAAGGCGTGGGAGGGAACTACAGGTGTGGTGAAGGAGTGGGAGGGGACTACTGGTGTGGTGAGCGTATGGGAAAGGACGACACAGGTATGGTGAAGGCGTGGGAGGGAACTACATGTGTGGTGAAGGCGTGGGAAGGAACTACAGGTGTGCTGAAGGCGTAGGAAGGAACTACAGGTGTGATGAAGGCGTAGGAAGGGACGACAGGTGTGGTGAAGGCGTAGGAAGGAACGACAGGTGTGATGAAGGCGTAGGAAGGGACGACAGGTGTGATGAAGGCGTAGGAAGGAACTACAGGTGTGGTGAAGGCGTAGGAAGGAACTACAGATGTGATGAAGGCGTGGGAAGGAGCGACAGGTGTGGTGAAGGCGTAGGAAGGAACTACAGGTGTGCTGAAGGCGTAGGAAGGGACTACAGGTGTGCTGAAGGCGTAGGAAGGAACTACAGATGTGATGAAGGCGTGGGAAGGAGCGACAGGTGTGCTGAAGGCGTAGGAAGGGACTACAGGTGTGCTGAAGGCGTAGGAAGGGACAGCAGATGTGGTAAAGGCGAATTCGATGAAGACAGGTGTAGTAAAGGCATCTCAAGTGAATATATATACGTGGTCAAGACTGTGGTAAAAACAGACCAAATGAGATGCGAAACGGTTTGGCTGCCCAAGAAAGGAATCCTCGTCGTTACGTAAATTCATTTCTCATGATGAACACTGATTGGTTGACCGTCCCATGACGTCATGGTCCAAAGTGCTTACTGAATGGTTGTTTTTGTGTTTTTCGTATGATGTCATGATCATCAGCCAGACTAGACTGTCAACTCGTTTGTGTTGATGTAATTATCTAAAACTTCGTTTAAAACAAGAGAAAAAGCTGGATACCATTGCAGATATATATATATATATATATATATATATATATATATATATATATATATATATATATATATAGTCACAACACTAGAATACTCCCACCGTATACTTAACCTTGCCTGAAAAACAAGCCAGTAACATATATAAAGAATACTTCCCACGTATTCCCTGCGTGTCGTAGAAGGCGACTAAAAGGGAGGGGAGCGGGGGGCTGGAAATCCTCCCCTCTCGTTTTTTTTTTTTTTTTTTTTTTTTTTTTTTTTTTTTTTCCAAAAGAAGGAACAGAGAAGAGGTCCAGGTGAGGATATTCCCTCAAAGGCCCAGTCCTCTGTTCTTAACGCTACCTCGCTATCGCGGGAAATAGCGAATAGTATGAAAAAAAAAAAAAAAAAAAAAAAAAAAAAATATATATATATATATATATATATATATATATATATATATATATATATATATATATATATATATATATTCTTTTCTTTCAAACTATTCGCCATTTCCCGTGTTAGCGAGGTAGCGTTAAGAACAGAGGACTGGGCCTTTCAAGGAATATCCTCACTTGGCCCCCCTCTGTTCCTTCTTTTGGAAAATCAAAAAAAAAAAGGAGTATATACATGGCACAATGTACGCATCAGAGTTCGTCCTCAGCCATGAATCCTGGCCAACGGGAGTGAAAATGGAACAGTTCCATTAGCAGCCAGGTACCTTGGCCTGGATACTTCCCAAGCATTCCAGTTCCAGTTCCTTCCCTCCAGTAATCCAGGACCATCACCCTTTACCCTTCCTCGTCTACCTTTTCTGAGTTTCTTATTCCTAAACCCGCCGTCCACACCTTCTATCCACACCTTCTGAAGCCCCTGGGGAACTCAACACCGTCACCAAGACTTCAGAACCAGTGACTCCAGTTTCCAGTATTCGCTGGAGCCCAGGAGACCGCAAGACTCATATTTATGCGGTGAAGATAAACACTGACCTCTCCCAGTCTAGCCAAGTGTCATCTTGTGTCTGCTTCTGATGAAGAGGAGGAGAAGGAGGAAAGAAAAAGGGTGAAAGTAAAAATGAAGAGAAGAGAAAAGAAGAGGATGTGATATATGGAGAACGTCTACGAACTGGGAAGAAAGAAAGAGAAAAAGTAAGAAAGAAAGAAAGAAAGAAGATGAAGGAGGAGGAGGAGGAGGAGGAAGAGGAGGAGGAAGAAGAGGAAGAGAAGTAGTTTCACAAGGCCAAAACTTCGCTGTAAACATTACACCACAGGCGGCCCGCCCTGCCAGCTACTGGGTCGCCACAGTAAGCTACGTATATGCGTCTCCCACACATCCCCAGCTTTACTCACACCACCACACTCCATTACCTTCCATCATGCATCATGGCTTCCAGACCACCAAGCTGATCACCAGCAGCTCCGCGAGATGCTGGACCGAGCGGCTGAGATGATATCGGTCCAGGGGTCTTACTGAGGTGTTGCTAGGATGATGATCCAGGGGTCTTGCTGAGGTGTTGCTAGGGGGATGGTCCAGGGATCTTGCTGAGGTGTTGCTAAGGGGATGATCCAGGGGTCTTGCTGAGGTGTTGCTAGGATGATGATCCAGGGGTCTTGCTGAGGTGTTGCTAGGGGGATGGTCCAGGGATCTTGCTGAGGTGTTGCTAAGGGGATGATCCAGGGGTCTTGCTGAGGTGTTGCTAGGGGGATGGTCCAGGGGTCTTGCTGAGGTGTTGCTAGGGGGATGGTCCAGGGATCTTGCTGAGGTTTTGCTAGGGGGATGGTCCAGGATCATAGCCCTAACTGTCCCACGCCCTGGTCGGCTCTCTTAATCAGACTGCTCCCACAAAGACGCATTTCTACAACACTATTATTCATTACAGGAGAAATCCGTCCAATACCACATATCGTCCTCAGGCATCTCATTTCCAGCACATCCACCGATCCTCCTCTCCTCAGCGTTCAGGGGCCAAGATTCACATCCGCATGAACACTGTCGTGACAAATGTATCTTTAAAACATAATCGTGGTTCCGAATGACACTGGCCTCCTCGCCTACACACTCCTCAATGCTGCAAGAGGTCACAGTGGTGCGAATGATTTAGTATATGCATAAAACCATGAGGAAAATGAAACACGATAACTTCCCATGTGCACTTTCGTGTAATAATCACATCGTCAGGGGAGATGCAAGAATGAGATAGAAGACGTAGAACAGTCAGGCATGAAGCCAGACCCGGACACCATCAACTCGAACACCACCATCCGGTAACGCTAGTTTACCAATGGCGACTTAGCTACGTCTCTTCCTTGTACATCAACTGTTATACTGCATATCCTGTTATACGTCTAGCTACGTCTCTTCCTTGTATATCAACTGTTATACTGCATATCCTGTTATACGTCTTCTATCTCATTCTTGTATCTCCCCTGACGATGTGATCACAAAACGAAAGTGCACTTGGGAACTTACCGTGTTTCATTTTCTTCGTGGTTATATGCATACTCCTTAATGCATCCATTCCGTGACTCACTTCAGCACCAAACTGCCTCCAGCTCCTCCTCACTGTAGACGCACACTCACACCCTTCCATCACACTCATCACACTCCCTGTCGCACCTCATTACGCTAATTTTGTTCACATTAATTCTCAACTTTCTCCTTTCACTCACTTTCTCAAACCTTGTCACCAGCGTGTAGATTCTCTCCATGCAGTTTGTCTCCTGATCCTTTTGTTCTTCTAGGCATCTACCCCTACCCAAGCAAACTGTGGATCTGCCACTCGCTCTAAGACCCTAATATTTTACTCCCTCAATTATTTGTCAACAGATCAAACAGACGTGGTGACATCACATATCCTTGACGAAAACCCACCTTCACCTGCAAACACTAACCCCCCTTCCTTCCTATCTGTGCAGACGCCTAACTCTCCTCACAAAAGCTCCTTCCTGCATTCAGTATCTTTCCTCCTACACCATGTATTCCAAGCCCTCTCCACAAAGCGTATTCCAAGCCCTCTCCACAAAGCGTATTCCAAGCCCTCTCCACAAAGCGTATTCCAAGCCCTCTCCACAAAGCGTATTCCAAGCCCTCTCCACAAAGCGTATTCCAAGCCCTCTCCACAAAGCGTATTCCAAGCCCTCTCCAAAAGGCATCTTGATAAATCGCATGACGCGCTGCCCTACATACAAGTCAGTCATTATCTCAACCTCTGACAGAAATTCTTCCGTCTGCACACTCTTTATCTCCTATTACCACACTGCTCCTCTCTAGCCATATGCTCTGTGCATGCCAACTACCTTCTCATTCACTACCTTTTATACACATTAACAGTATAGTTGATTGACTTATGCCTCTGTAGTTCGAACATTCGTTTTTGTTCCCCGAAACATTACACATGGGACTAGAATGCATTCTGCCACTCCTCAAGCATCTCACTTTGCGCCACACCAACGTAGAATAACCTGACTAGCTAATCAACAACACTGTCATCCCCTTTTACGAGAGAGTCACTCACACTTTTCCTCTCCAGCCAATTTGCCACACGTCATCTTGTGCGAAGCCTTCATAACCTTTCCTCTTCTCGCTATACAATTCGCCACAACTCTCCCACTCTGTATGCCACCTCGTTCTGAGAACTGTATGTCTGCCTTCCTACCATCTTAACATCTAGCAGTCCTTGGAAATGCTCACTCCATCTCTTCATTGCATTTTTGCCTGTTACCACTTTCTCATCTGCTCCTCTTCCTGCCTTTCCCATTTGTTCTCTTGTTCCACTGGTACAGTTCACCTCCCTCGAAATCATTTATTTTCTTATTCTCTCTGAATTTAATTTATGCTCCCTCATTCGATCTCTTTCTACCCTCGTTTTCATCTCTCATACCTTTTCTCGTGACCTGCTGCCACATTCTCTTGTATTCCTCCCAATCGCTTACTCTCATTCCCTGCAGATCCCGTCTATACACCTCCCATATCTTCCCCAACAGCGATATGCTTTTCTCATTCCACTTCTCACTACCCTTCATCATACTTCCACATCTTACCTTCTACATGCAACACAATTCCCCTGCATATATAAGCACTTCTTCCCTGAATACCTCTCTCTTTACCCTCTCCTACTTTCATTGACTCTCTCCCAAATACATTCTTCAGTCAGTCTCCCTTGATATATCTACGCAAAGGCTACTTTCCAAGCCCGCTCTCTTCCACCATTTGTTCTTGTTCATTAGAATTCTTTGAAAGGTTATGGTTTATCATCTCCGCTATGCAGTTCTTCCTTACGATAACTCTTCCTATTAGGTATTGTGTGAATGGGTCGTCTACCAACACTTTCCGAGATTCAGTGTTGTCCCTTATCAAGATGGCAAATCCCCCTTTCCCTTCCCTTCACCTTCCCTATCCTTCCTGTTGTCATGTACCTTACAGGGCACATAAGGTTTGAGCCTAGCCTCGGCGAGTGTTTTGCTTCCAACACTCAAACAATACACCAGGGTTCCTTTCTTTGATCTTTTTAGTTCCAGCTCCTTTCTCTTAGCCGCCATCCTGTCTGCATATGAATACAAAGCCTTCAGCCTAAGGCACGTGGCACGAACTACGTGGGTCTGGCCTCTCTCTGTGTGTGTGAGATGTGTGGGGGTGTTTTTCCTCCCTCTGTCCTGACTCATCTCATTTTCTTTTCATATATTTGATTATTCTCTCTCTCTCTCTCTCTCTCTCTCTCTCTCTCTCTCTCTCTCTCTCTCTCTCTCTCTCTCTCTCTCTCTCATCCCTCTTGGTTTGTCACTATTGACATAGTCCCCTGTGAAATCCTCTTTTTTTGTGTGTTTTCCTTTTTCTACTTTGCTGAAACACACCTTGACCACAGGGTGGCCTTACCTCAGCTCATAACACACCTATCTCCTTACGTCTCTTACATCCTGACTTTTATTTATCAAGCCCATCGCATCCAGCAACTCTTTTAAAATGCTCCCTTTCTCCAGGCTCCCTCTCCTCCTTGTTCCACACACAGTTCTCTTCCAAGCAACTATGGTCACGACCTTACATCCTTAAACCTCTGTCTTTGTACAACTTCGTCCATTTGTGTCGTTATCCACTTTCGTATTATCTGCTACAGCCACACCGTATCTCTAAACTTCCTTTTCATCTTCTCACAGCTGACTTGAACGACGTGTGTCCTCTGAAGTCTTCCATCTACAGCATCAGATGTTTCCTTGACTGCTCCATCCCTAAGTGTATACCTTCCATCTTCAATGATTTTCTTCAGTGTTTCGTCCAGCGTATCTACTCCTTCCGAGCACTTAACACTCCAACTCTGGTTCAAATACCTTTACTCTGTGGTTATCTTCAGCCCAAGAGAGTCAACTCCTAAAAACTCCAACTCTGGTTCAAATACCTTTACTCTGTGGTTATTTTCAGCCCAAGAAACTCAACTCCCAGATTTTGCTATTCCTCCCGAACACCGTCTGTCTTGTGTGTTCCCACGATATGACCAACCGCGAGTTACTTGATACTGATGTCAAGTTCCCTCACAGCTAAATTTATAAGTCTGTCCATCTCTAGCGCTCTCTGGCATTCATTTCTTCCCGGGATGAACTAGGAATATGCATTTGTGTGGATTAGATAACAAGCTTAGCCTATCCTGATGTGTCTGGTTGGTGTGATTTTCCCCTGCCTTGACTTTATGTCTGCAATTAACCCATTTGTGATTTACTTGTCTGTACTGTACAGCGAGGGAGTATTACAGTCGTGGGGGGCCCCACATCTGGATATTCTATTATACCAAATAACTTATCTTCTGCTTTATGTGCGATCTCTGAGTGAACCATGTCCTCAAGTCATTCAATTCATCCATTTCTCTAGACTAAAAAATTACAGCTTCACATTTTTTTTTTTTCAACAAGATGTCTGCTGGTTTCATGGAATGCTCCCTGGTTGCTTTATCAGTCAATATCTCGAAGAACTGTCCACTCTCCACGTCATCCAGCTATTTCAAAGGCAGTGATCGGGTCACGCCCTCACTCTTTCTACCCAAAGGTGGGCAAATTCAAAGCCTTTAGTCACTCCCTGTAACTCAGCTCGCTTATTTCTGGTCCCAGTCTTACCGCTCTCTTCTGGATCTACTCTCAAGTGCCTGCTTAGGTGAAGTGACCAAACTTAAGAAGCAAACTCTACAAGTTCTGACCTTCTGCAGGATGTGAACGGATTACTGACATATCTCCTTATCCATATACTTGAAAGCTATCCTGGTGTGTGTGTGTGTGTGTGTGTGTGTGTGTGTGTGTGTGTGTGTGTGTGTGTGTGTGGCGGTACACCCTCCAGACGCACATGACGGTACATGCAGCAGGTCAAGCACACGATACACTCCCCAAGAATCCTTGACGTTACACTTTTAAGGTGTACATATAACGCTACACTCAACACGTGTTAAATGACGTTAAGCATCCAGGGTTTACAGGAAAGCCCCAACACTCTAGGTACACTTATCACTACACCTTCTAAGTAGGCAGAGACTTATGACTTTTAGGTCAATATGACGGTACACGTTCCAGGTTTACATATATACATCAGGTACACATGCCACAATCCCATCCAGGTACATTATGCAGGTACACATGACGGTACACTCCAAGGTAGAACAGTAAATCCTCTAGTTACACAGGATGTTACACCCCAAGTACACATAAAGCTACACCCTAAGAGTTACTTACAAGATACCTGAATTATAGATACGTATACACGACAATTTTAAGCCTTCCGTTACAATGCCTCCACATCCACCACAGTTTATTTCTATATTAAGTATTTTTCTGGAGTTTACGAGCCAACGCAGTGCTGGAGGCGGTGTTGTTCGTCCAGCTAAGGGACACATTATAATAATGAGAAACTCTAGCTGGGTCTGGCCGAGCCTAATTAAAGGAGAGTTTCTGGTTTACGGTGAAACTAGTTATTTTCTGTACTTGGGTACGAAGTTAATCAAGCAGCCACGAAGGGAGGCATTTACTTACTGGCTGACACGGTATTATTGGCTCTGTGAATATATTTATTTATTCATTATACTTTGTCGCTGTCTCCCGCGTTAGCGAGGTAGCGCAAAGAAACAGACGAAAGAATGGCCCAACCCACCCAAATACACATGTATATACATACACGTCCACACACAGCACATATACATGCCTATACATCTCAACGTATACATACATATACACACACAGACATATACATATATACACATGTACATAATTCATATTGTCTGGCCTTATTCATTCCCGTCGCCACCCCGCCACGCATGAAATGACAACCCCCTCCCCGCATGTGCGCGAGGTAGCGCTAGGAAAAGACAACAAAGTCCACATTCGTTCACACTCAGTCTCTAGCTGTCATGTATAATGCACCGAGACCACAGCTCTCTTTCTACATCCAGGCCCCACAAAACTTTCCACAAAACTTATATATATATATATATATATATATATATATATATATATATATATATATATATGTGTGTGTGTGTGTGTGTGTGTATGTGTGTGTGTTGGAAAGAATCACAATTCTGCGCGTGATCAAGATATTCCTATGAGTCCACGGGGAAAATGAAACATGATAAGTTCCCAAGTGCACTTTCGTGTAATAATCACATCATCAGGGGAGACACAAGAGAGGACGCCATTTGGTAAACCAAATGGCGTCCTACCTTCGTCTCTTCGATGTTTATCAACTGACTTATATTTCTCTCTTGTGTCTCCCCTGACGATGCTATCATTACACGAAAGTGCACTTGGGAACCTATCGTGTTTCATTTTCCCCGTGGACTCATAGGAATATATATATATATAGGAATATATATATATATATATATATATATATATATATATATATATATATATATATATATATATATATATATTCTCCCCTATCCCTGGGGATAGGGGAGAAAGAATACTTCCCACGCATTCCTCACGTGTCGTAGAAGGCGACTAAAGGGGACGGGAGCGGGGGGCCAGAAACCCTTCCCTCCTTGTACTTTGACTTTCTAAAAGGGGAAACAGAAGAAGGAGTCACGCGGGAAGTGCTCATCCTCCTCGAAGGCTCAGATTGGGGTGTCTAAATGTGTGTGGATGTAACCCAGATGAGAAAAAAGGAGAGACAGGTAGTATGTTTGAGGAAAGGAACCTGGATGTTTTGGCTCTGAGTGAAACGAAGCTCAAGGGTAAAGGGGAAGAGTGGTTTGGGAATGTCTTGGGAGTAAAGTCAGGGGTTAGTAAGAGGACAAGAGCAAGGGAAGGAGTAGCACTACTCCTGAAACAGGAGTGGTGGGAGTATGTGATAGAGTATAAGAAAGTAAATTCTAGATTGATATGGGTAAAACTGAAAATTGATGGAGAGAGATGGGTGATTATTGGTGCATGTGCAACTGGGCATGAGAAGAAAGATCATGAGAGGCAAGTGTTTTGGGAGCAGCTGAATGAGTGTGTGAGTGGTTTTGATGCACAAGACCAGTTATAGTGATGGGTGATTTGAATGCAAAGGTGAGTAATGTGGCAGTTGAGGTAATAATTGGTATACATGGGGTGTTCAGTGTTGTAAATGGAAATGGTGAAGAGCTTGTAGATTTATGTGCTGAAGAAGGACTGGTGATTGGGAATACCTGGTTTAAAAAGCGAGATATACATAAGTATACGTATGTAAGTAGGAGAGATGGCCAGAGAGCGTTATTGGATTACGTGTCAATTAATGGGCGCGCGAGAGACTATTGGATGTTAATGTGCTGAGAGGTGCAACTGGATGTCTGATCATTATCTTGTGGAGGCGAAGGTGAAGATTTGCAGGGGGTTTTCAGAAAAGAAGAGAGAATGTTGGGGTGAAGAGAGTGGTGAGAGTAAGTGAGCTTGGGAAGGAGACTTGTGTGAAGAAATACCAGGAGAGACTGAGTACAAAAAAGGTGAGAACAAAGGAGGTAAGGGGAGTGGGGGAGGAATGGGATGTATTTCGGGAGGCAGTGATGGATTGCGCAAAAGATGCTTGTAGCATGAGAAGAGTGGGAGGTGGGTTGATTAGAAAGGGTAGTGAGTGGTGGGATGAAGAAGTAAGATTATTAGTGAAAGAGAAGAGAGAGGCATTTGGACGATTTTTGCAGGGAAAAAATGCAAATGAGTGGGAGATGTATAAAAGAAAGAGGCAGGAGGTCAAGAAAAAGGTGCAAGAGGTGAAAAAGAGGGCAAATGAGAGTTGGGGTGAGAGAGTATCACTAAATTTTAGGGAGAATAAAAAGATGTTTTGGAAGGAGGTAAATAAAGTGCGTAAGACAAGGGAGCAAATAGGAACTTCAGTGAAGGGGGCTAATGGGGAGGTGATAACAAGTAGTGGTGATGTGAGAAGGAGATGGAGTGAGTATTTTGAAGGTTTGTTAAATGTGTTTGATGATAGAGTGGCAGATATAGGGTGTTTTGGTCGAGATAGTGTGCAAAGTGAGAGGGTTAGGGAAAATGATTTGGTAAACAGAGAAGAGGTAGTAAAAGCTTTGCGAAAGATGAAAGCCGGCAAGGCAGCAGGTTTGGATGGTATTGCAGTGGAATTTATCTAAAAAGGGGGTGACTGTATTGTTGACTGGTTGGTAAGGTTATTTAATGTATGTATGATTCATGGTGAGGTGCCTGAGGATTGGCGGGAATGCTTGCATAGTGCCATTGTACAAAGGCAAAGGGGATAAGAGTGAGTGCTCAAATTACAGAGGTATAAGTTTGTTGAGTATTCCTGGTAAATTATATGGGAGGGTATTGATTGAGAGGGTGAAGGCATGTACAGAGCATCAGATTAGGGAAAAGCAGTGTGGTTTCAGAAATGGTAGAGGATGCGTGGATCAGGTGTTTGCTTTGAAGAATGTATGTGAGAAATACTTAGAAAAGCAAATGGATTTGTATGTAGCATTCATGGATCTGGAGAAGGCACATGATAGAGTTGATAGAGATGCTCTGTGGAACGTATTAAGAATATATGGTGTGGGAGGCAAGTTGTTAGAAGCAGTGAAAGGTTTTTATCGAGGATGTAAGGCATGTGTACGTGTAGGAGAGGAAAGTGATTGCTTCTCGGTGAATGTAGGTTTGCGGCAGGGGTGTGTGATGTCTCCATGGTTGTTTCATGGAGACATCCACTGACAGCACGTCAACCCCGGTATACCACATCGATCTAATTCACTCTATTCCTTGCCCTCCTTTCACCCTCCTGCATGTTCAGGCCCCAATCACACAAAATCTTTTTCACTCCATCTTTCCACCTCCAATTTGGTCTCCCACTTCTCCTCGTTCCCTCCACCTCCGACACATATATCCTCTTGGTCAATCTTTCCTCACTCATTCTCTCCATGTGCCCAAACCATTTCAAAACACCCTCTTCTGCTCTCTCAACCACGCTCTTTTTATTTCCACACATCTCTCTTACCCTTACGTTACTTACTCGATCAAACCACCTCACACCACACATTGTCCTCAAACATCTCATTTCCAGCACATCCACCCTCCTGCGCACAACTCTATCCATAGCCCACGCCTCGCAACCATACAACATTGTTGGAACCACTATTCCTTCAAACATACCCATTTTTGCTTTCCGAGATAATGTTCTCGACTTCCACACATTCTTCAAGGCATATATATATATATATATATATGTATATATATATATATATATATATATATATATATATATATATATATATATATATATATATATTTTCATACTATTCGCCATTTCCCGCGATAGCGAGGTAGCGTTAAGAACAGAGGACTGGGCCTTTTTTGGAATATCCTCACCTGGCCCCCTCTGTTCCTTCTTTTGGAAAATTAAAAAAAAAAAAAAAAAAAAAAAAAGAGAGGGGAGGATATATATATATATATATATATATATATATATATATATATATATATATATATATATATATATATATATATATATATTAATAGTCGAAATAGGAGACGGTGCCACTGGCATGACCTCGCAACCGCAGCACCCGGTAGAGAGCCACATCACCCACATAATTCCAGCGGAGGCAACTCATTTAGCTGTTCCCACCTCCGTCTGTGTGTGGGTGGGTGGGTAGGTACGGGCGGCGTCACCTCGCCTGTGACTCGCTGAAAGTATAGCCTCGAGTGGTATATAAGCCAAGCAGGACGAGAGGGCAATGGTCATATGCCAGTGTAACACACTCTTACATTTCCTAGCCCTAGGGGAAGAGGAAGACCTAAGAATGAGACACAGAGTATGACAATGAGTGGGTTCAGGAGAGAAGGAAGACGGCACAGATTGTGGAGCGCTACCCACCCACCTGTACCCAGAGGAGGTGACACAGGTTGTCGGGAAAATATCAGAGGTGGTGTGAGAAATGGTCTGGAATTGCACACTTGGTATGAATATAAAGCTGGAGGGGGAGGGAAGGACGCGACGAGGATGAGGGATGAGTTCGTCAACTCTTCTTTGATCAGTATTTCACCCCGATGGCGTAGTGGGACGGGTACAGGTGATAGACTGGCTGAAGGAACGGAAGAGAAATTTTTCATATATGTAGATCACACATTCATACCCTGAAAGTCGACTTATTACATACATATATATATACATACTCGCGAGAGTGTTGTGTCCGGGCTACATGCAATAGCGCGAGAATGTATGAATTCTCAATGTATGAATCCACCTTAACTTTAGTAAACTGTGTTAGGGAAATTCTTCGGTTGATGGATGACGTTGAAGGCTTCAATAACTCTGGTCATGGATTGGTCTCAAGCCTAAAAAACCCAGTAACAAGCCAACCTCTGTTTGCGAAGTTCACTGGGAATGCCTGGAAAAGAGAGGGACCTTTCCCTAGGGGGGAAAAAAAAAGACAAAGGTTAAGACGTGACAATTTAACTTGGAGGCTAAAAAGGAAAAAAAAAAAAATCGAAGGGATCACGCGGGGATGAGAGAAAAAGAAGATGAATCCGGGACGAAATACGGAATAGCAGGAGTAACTGCAGTAGCATAGGAAATGGAAAACGAAAGAAGACATCCTTGAGTTTGAAGATCCTGTGTGGGCTGACGGTAGCTTACAGAAACACACACACACACACACACACACACACACCAGCGGGAACAGATGGGGACGACTCTGAATCCCAAATGCCGGGTAAATAACACACTATCGCCGGTGAGTCTGAGACCTGATGATGATATTGGGCTAAATACAGTGATGTCCCCTCCAGGTGGGGGACATCCACTTCCCCAGGTGATGATGGTCGGGGAAGGGGACTTGACAGTCAGAAAAAGTCCAGAGGATCTCAACAAAGACAATAACATCAATAACAGGGTTGAGTTAAAGTGATAGATTAGATATAGAGTTATAGTGATAGATTAGATGATGAGTTATAGTGATAGATCAGATGTTGAGTTATAATGATAGATTAGATGTTGAGTTATAGTGATAGATCATATGTGAGTTATAGTGACATTAGATGTTGAGTTATAGTGATAGATTAGATGTCGAGTTATAGTGATAGATCGGATGTAGAGTTATAGTGATAGATTAGATGTAGAGTTACAGTGATAGATCAGATGTAGAGTTATAGTGATAGATTATACGCCATAAATTTGTGCACCGTGAAAGAGGAAGAGTAAGGGGAGTTTTGATTATATCTTTTCAGTTTTTTGGTCCGTTTTACGATTTCACCGATGAAAAGGACTTCAAAAAAGGCAAAAGACAACCAGAGTCCAGAACAGTGAAATAAGCAAATAAAAAACTTATCAACAAAGACGTAAATAAGGAGTCCCATAGTATGAGAGGAGCAGATGAATGGGACGAACCAGGTACTGAGACTAAACGCTGACATCATTCAGAAGTTCAAAATGTCGTATGACAGGAGAGAAAGTTCAAGAGACGGAGGCCTAGTGGGTGTAGAACTCCCCTCCTCCTCCCCCGTACAGAATACATACGTTAGTACAGATAACAGAATCTCCTACGCTGTCGTTGTAAAGGTCCAGGTTGGACAGAGACTTACTTACTCCTTGCTCCTACGGCTGGTGTGGGTCGAGAGATCGTCCACGCTCCGATACCCTCCACACGCTAGCATCTACCACCTGCAGAAGAAGACAGAGTTCATGTACGACACAGTCATGGTTTTGGGGGTGATGGTAGGTGAGTATGAAGGTGTGGTCTGGGGTGATGATTGGCAACTGTGAGGGGTGTGGTGAGGAGTGATGGTTGGCAAGTGTGACAGACGTGGTGAGGGGTGAGTGGGTTTGGTGAGGAGTGTGATGGCCATGGTGAGGGGGGGGTGATGACTGGCTTGTGTGAGGGCCGTGGTGAGGGAGGGTATGAACCCAAACAGATCGGTCACGCTTTGTTGATGATCTCACGCGCGTGAGATCATCCAGCTGGCTAACGTCTCTTCCTCAAAACCCTGACCCCCAGGAATGTGAGTGTGATTACCATTTGTATTTCGGGGAGAGAGGGTCAAACTCTCGTGCTGCCCCATCTCTCAACCTTGTTTACTGACGGTGTCTTTACTTTAATATCTTCAGCCATAAACACACATCCCGCCTTAAGACCAGCCTAGAAGGGAGGATGAACAGCTGGGTGGACTGTGGACACGCTGCCGCGATAAGGGTTCGAACCTATGCGGGTTTGCCTTCAGACGGATCTTGCATATGTGTATGTGTGTGTGTGTGAGTCTGTATACGAGTCTACTTGTACACATACGTGTGTCTGTGCCATTCCAGTCCATGTATGCCTATCACGAACAAAATGAGTGTTATACACCAGCACCCTGGCAGCTGTGTCTCGAGTCTATGGCACACAGCTGGGCGCGTCAACAACTGTATTCCAGTTGTTGATGCGACCCGAAACTTCGGTGCAGCTGTGCACGACACCAGCTGTAGCCTTGAGTGCGTGGCACACAGCTGATTACACCACCTGCGCCCCTAGCCTGTGGTACAGCTAACCACAACACCAGCTATGTCTCGAACCTTTGTTACAGCAGAACACATCACCAATTATGCCACGGCTGAACACATCATCAGCCGTGTGTGTTCCAAACCTGCTGTACACAATTGAACACATCGTCAGCTGTCCACCACAGGGGCACAAACGACCTGCGATAACTACCTCGGACGATAGGGTAACTGCTCGTTACAACCACTAGGGTAACTGCTTGTTACAACCACTAGGGTAACTGCTTGTTACATCCACTAGGGTAACTGCTTGTTACATCCACTAGGGTAACTGCCTGTTACAACCACTACGGTAACTACCTAGTGTAGCTTCACCACAGCGTATCCTTTGGTGTCTATAAGCCTTTCGGCGGCTTCTACTGACCGATACCTCTCTCTCTCTCTCTCTCTCTCTCTCTCTCTCTCTCTCTCTCTCTCTCTCTCTCCACAATCTTCCCTCTTAAGGTTTAACGTCCTCAGAGAGAGAGAGAGAGAGAGAGTGAGTTCTTCAACTCTGAGAATGCTCACGTTATCAGTCCGCTTCCCTCGTTATTTTGACACGTTCTTCTGGCTCTTCCATCTCGTGGAAGTCGTCCTCCTCCTCCTCCTTCAGGAGGGTGGTATGTGACCTGAGGGGTCGGACACCTCCAGACTTCGTCCACGAAAAAGTTGCCCAGGGAGGATGTGTCAACATTCCTTGCATGGAAGCCAGTCAAACTTTTGCAATATCTTCTTTTCGCTTCCGAACATTTACCGAGTGGAGGGTGTAATACAGAGTGGAGGGTGTAATAATGAGTGGAGGGTGTAGCACTAAGTGGAGTGTGTAGTACAGAGTGGAGGGTGTAGTACCGAGGAGGGTGTAATACTGAGTGGAGGGTGTGGTACTGAGTGGAGGGTAAGATACTGAGTGGAGGGTGTAATACAGAGTGGAAGGTGTAATACCGTGTGATTTCACGCAGGCTGAAGACAGGCAGTCCACAGACACACACGCATACGACACGCCAGTAGTCGGAGCTGTGTGGGTACGTGTCCACAACTTTATCTGTAAATCGTTATCTATCTTATCGATAGATACAGCAGGACATCTATACAAGAGAGGGTCCGCTTGTTACCCAGGACCGCTTTCCAGGAGTTCCCTGCAGCTCCAAGCCTGCGCTACTTCCAGTTAGCATGGAAATGATGAGACGCTTTTCGAATAACTTTTTGCACGAGACGGTATTCCCACCAACGATGCATCCTCAATCATTATATATATATATATATATATATATATATATATATATATATATATATATATATATATATATATATATATATATAACATCCGGGCCCCGCAGAGCTTTCCGTGATTTGCCCCAGACGCTTCACGTGCCCTGGTTCAATCCATTGACGGCGCGTCGACCCCGGTATATATATATATATATATATATATATATATATATATATATATATATATATACGCTGAGATGTATAGGTATGTATATGTGTTTGTGGATGTGTATGTATATACATGTGTATGTGGGTGGGTTGGGCCAGTCTTTCGTCTGTTTCCTTGCGCTACCTCGCTAACGCGGGAGACAGCAACAAAGTATAATAAAATAAATATAAATATATATATATATATATATGTGTGTGTGTTTGTGTGTGGTGTGTTGGCATGACCTACCTTGCTCCTGTGTACATTTCACTGGAGCCCGGTATGTGGAGGAGCCTCACCCGTGCCAGACCTAACGAGCACCGCCCGCCAGCCACGGTATAACACACCAATTACACCCATGACTTACGCTCCCCAGGTGACATTCGGGTCCACAATCATCCTCACCCCCGCCGCTACCGCCTCCCTCCTCACCCCGCAGCCAGGCGGGGCAGACTTCGCCCCTTCCCTCTCCTCCCCTCCCTCAACCCCGGTCCTTTTACCCCGTGCCACACCACCGACACACACACACACACACACACACCCTCCACCCCCATCCAATGGACATCATCACCCACTCCCTCCCTCACCCACTCCCTCCCTCGGTGATTACAACGTCATTCGTCACCATCATAACGACACCCTCCGGTGTTGCCCGTCACATCTGGGGTGGTTTTTTCTGCTGGAGATGACTACACTCATCCGGGATCTTGCGGAAGAGCCATGTACAGGGTCGTAGCCGGTGGTCGGGTGGGGGTCACGACGACCCCCCCCCCCTAGGTCGTCTTCCTTCACCGTCGTCGTAACCCTGGTGGATCGTGTCACATCTCAAGACGACCCTAGGTCGTTTTCCTTTATCAAAAGCCTGTGGGGTCGTGTCAGAACTCATGACGACCCCCAGGTCGTCTTCCTTCACTGTCGTCGTAACCCTGGTGGATCGTGTCACATCTCAAGACGACCCTAGGTCGTTTTCCTTTATCATAAACCTGTGGGGTCGTGTCAGAACTCATGACGACCCTAGGTCGTTTTCCTTTATCATAAACCTGTGGGGTCGTGTCAGAACTCATGACGACCCTAGGTCGTTTTCCTTTACCGGCATGACCTAGCAGGTACAGGCCAGACCTCACGACGACCCCATGGTCGTCTTCCTTTATCATAAACCTACAGGGTCGTTCGTGTCAGACCTCACGACGACCCCTAGTTCGTCTTCCTTCACCATCATAACTCTGAGGGGGTCGTGCCAGACTAAGCTAGCGGTGGTCAGGCAATATCTGGTCCGTGTCCACAAACTCCCTGGGTCAACTGGTTGGGTTAGTCATTCAACTGTCTCTGCTTTAAGCCAATCGAGCAGCCAGGGGTCGCTCAGGTCATCATCAAGGAACTGTATCCACCAACCGAAGGCCATTCAACCCCTTGTAGGAGATCTTGAGAATCATCCAAACACCACATAGGCTGCCACGATGGTCATGGCTCATACCTACCACCTCCCCAGGCTTGTAATCCACGATCTTCAGATCTTCACATATTCATAAATACTTCAAGATCTCGAGTTTTGGCTTCACACGCCAGAGACATGTTGTTATCCTCAAGTGTGTACTCAGTGGGTGACGTCTTCATGATTACACTTTGGTATTATCTGGAAGACGGTGCCCCAGCCTGTGTCTGTTCCACACTGAAGGACAGTATCCCGTTTGTGTCTGTTCCACACTGAAGGACAGTATCCCGTTTGTGTCTGTTCCACACTGAAGGACAGTATCCCGTCTGTGTCTGTTCCACACTAGAGGACTGTATCCCGTCTATGTCTGTTCCACACTGGAGGACGGTCCCCCGTGTGTGTCTGTTCCACAGTAAGGGCGGTCCCTCATCTGCGTCTCTTCCACACTCAAAATATAAGCTTTTCTTACATGCTGGTGTCAGCGGTAAAACTTGAATATATGTCTTAGCTCTATACTGCTCCCCCATAACCCTTCCCTCTGTCAAAAGTCTTATATTATCATCTAAATTCATTGTGGTAATCTAAAAGATACCAAGATACAACCGAAGAGACATACTTTCTCGATAATGAAGTGTGTGGCAACACGCACATGCGCACACACACACACATCATTAGTGGCATTTTACAATTCTCCGAAGTGCAATTTGATACACAAAATCAAAACGGAGAATTGTAGAATCCACATTAATGACTTGTCGAAAATAAAAAAAAAAACCTTTATCTGTCATTGGTCAGTGGAGGCTAGAGGCTATAAAGCTATCAGCCAATGAGAGGATCATATCAGGGAGCCGACCCCATCCACAAGCATTGGTCAGGTCAACTGACCATCCTTACCTCATGATGCTAACTTATCTCTACATTTTCATTTACCAGATCTTTAATGCGTCTCATGTTTTGTCACTTTCCAGAAGAAGGCCCTACGGTTATATGGTTCCAAACTCCCAGAGGTATCATAGCTCATTTCTCCGGTGTGACTATAATAACGAGGCTACATACCACACTATATAGTAACACAAAGCACTCACTGGTTCCTTCACCACCACATACACTCAACACCTAAACAACGAAACAAAGATCCTTCCAGCATAGTCCCACCTCAACCAGCTTGTTACTTAATTCTTTGCAACAGCACCGGACCCCACCCGAGCTCTGCACTCAATTCTATGCACTAGCACTGGACCCCAGCCGAACTCTGCACTCAATTTTATGCACCAGCACTGGACCACACCCAAGTTCTGCACTCAATCTTATGCAACAGCATAAACTACTCTAACTACCCACCAACCGCCATGTAGACATCAAAACCTTATCCCCACCTCACACACCAGTAATCCCCCACCCCAAAGTAAATGACTTATCCCCACCTCACACCATCACCCAAAACCCTCAACAAACACTGACACGACAGACAGATAGATAGATAGATAGATACCTCAAGTCATAACTCCACTGAACTACGCTCCTACCCTCTAAAATACCTACAGTTCAATCTCATGAGCTGTATCCATATTTCCCCTTCCGTCTTCCACTCTGTTTCAGTGCCTGATTTCCAGTCCACATTCCAATAATACCCAGCCCTCGAACTTCCACTGCAGTTTAGCACTCTGCTTGTATATGCCTCGCCCGCCTGTATACCCAACCCCAGAACCATTCTCCCATTTTCTTTTTTCCCTTTTTTTTTTCTTTCAATTTCGCGTTTCCACGCTCCGTGTTAAATGGATTTTCCCATTCGAAATTGCGATTTCGAGTTGAAGGTTGATGCAGTGTGGTGCACGCCGAGTTCATTTCCAGGAGTGTTTCCGACAGAGGAGGCCGGTGCCTTGAATTGCTTTAGTCACCCATTGAAACCTAATCTTTTTTTTTTTAAAGCGAGTCAGGGATACGAAAAGACAAAGAAGACACGAAAAAAAAAAACTGGTAGACACTCTTATAGAAAATGGGATATAGGAAGTCACTAAGTAAAAACACAAGGGGGCGAAATAAGGAATTACAGAAACATGAAATGGACGGCGAGAGAAAATGTAATACAGTTATTACCAGCGGCTGGGCAATCAGAATCCGAAATGAAACAAAGCAAAACAAGGAGGGAAGAAGAGATTAAGGATGATGGAGACTAAACATGGAAGGAAAGAGGCGAGAGGGAGAGTGGTGAGGAAGAAGAAGAAATAGAAGAAGAAATAGAAGAAAAATAGAAGAAATAGAAGAAGAAATAGAAGAAAAAATAGAAGAAGAAAAAGAAGAAATAGAAGAAGAAGAAGAAACAGAAGAAGAAATGGAAGAAGAAGAAGAAGAAGAAATAGGGAGAAGAAGAAACAGAAGATGAAGGAAAAAAGGAGAAGAAAAAGAAGAAAATGAAGACAAAGAAAAAGAAAGAAAGAAAGAGAGGAATGCTGAAAATCAAATAGCAAGATCTTTGATAGACGGATAACAATTGCTAACTGGTATGGGGAATCGAACCATTGTCCTGGGTCACAAAGATAGCTGTTAAGAGCTCTAACCCCGTGGTTTCCCAGTGGATCATATCTGTACCACTAGTGATACATGGGAACGATCCACACAGTGGGTGGGGTTAGTCTAACACGTTCCAGTGGTTAAGTAAAAGATGGAAAATGTCAATACAAAATGTGCATGTTGAGTTCTTTCACGGGGAGAGAGAGAGAGAGAGAGAGAGAGAGAGAGAGAGAGAGAGAGAGAGAGAGAGAGAGAGAGAGAGAGAGAGAGTCATATCACCTCGGGGGGAAAGCTTGACAGAATGTGCGAGGAATGAACCAGGAACTCAACCAAAGGCCGCAGGCGTTTTGTCGACCTGAGTCTTAAAGGAAAAAGAAAGGTTATGTGAAGGAGGGAAAGATGGTTATGTGAAGGAGGGAAAGATGGTTATGTGAAGGAGGGAAAGATGGTTATGTGAAGGAGGGAAAGATGGTTATGTGAAGGAGGGAAAGATGGTTATGTGAAGGAGGGAAAGATGGTTATGTGAAGGAGGGAAAGATGGTTATGTGAAGGAGGGAAAGATGGTTATGTGAAGGAGGGAAAGATGGTTATGTGAAGGAGGGAAAGATGGTTATGTGAAGGAGGGAAAGATGGTTATATGAAGGAGGGAAAGAAGGAGGAGGATTCCACAACTTTAGCTGTATGAGTGAAGAAGGAGACATCATAACCGTCCATTCTTGTATGCTCCATAATGTATTTTTCATACATTCTTGTACGTTGAATAATGCTTTAAACTTAAGGTTATCTACGGTCAAAGTAACTTACCTGAAGAACTGAGATTTTATCAAAACTTAGAAACATTCGAGAGCAAAGGTAATATATCTCCTTACGTACATATGTAGATACAGCATCTATGTGTGGAGACTCATGAACATGTATTAGAGAATGTAGCAATTACTGGTAATAAAAAATTAAGTTTTTTGGTAGGTTTTGACCTTCAAACAAGGTCAATAATAGCCAGGTCACGCGAATTAGTATACAAAGGTCACGTATCTCTCGTGGGCATTATACTGGGGTGTATAGAAAGACATGTTCAAGATTTTATGAGCAGTGAAACATGGTCGAATGTTGGTGAACTTTTTACCCCCCAAAAAGAACAGGCAACGATGGTCACAACGTAAAGTTAATATACAGAGAGTGTGGGGTCATGTGAAAAGACGTATTTGCTTTTAGTTTTATAACCAACTACTGAGGCGTGGCGTATTTGCACTTAAGTTTCATGACCAACTACTGAGGCGTGGCGTATTTGTACTTAAGTTTCATGACCAACAACTGAGGCGTGGCGTATTTGTACTTAAGTTTCATGACCAACTACTGAGGCGTGGCGTATTTGTACTTAAGTTTCATGACCAACTACTTAGGCGTGGCCAAGTGATGGCAAAAAGATAATATATTTTCATCGACTTTTAACCCCTGTACGAACAGCTCGCGCCTCCAATTGATCATATGCATTGGGTTTTCAGGCTAGGCCTCCGGATGCAGGTGCTCCATCTCTGCTGACGAAGACTATACCGAACAAGCACCCAAAATATACCTGTTGGCTCCTCTGGCCCTTGATGACATAAGGTCCTTAAAATACCAAGATAATGAACTGACGAAGCGAACCACTGAGCGTCCTTGTTTATCAAGCGTCAAGTCAATCAACACCAAAATGAAGGAAGAAGAAGAAGAAGACGATGAAACACAGAAAAAAAAAAGAATGTCTCCCCTTCCACAGGAGGAACAGACATGATGACACAGACTGGAGGAAATTCATATGAGCGACACGTAACTCAAAGAAATAAAAAGGATTGTGAACAGCTGCTCGAATCCACCCAGTCAATCTGCGTCCGCCTTAAGTGTGTAATGATAAACCCTTTTTTTTTTTAAGTGATTCACCAGAGAGAGAGAGAGAGAGAGAGAGAGAGAGAGAGAGAGAGAGAGAGAGAGAGAGAGAGAGAGAGAGAGAGAGAGCCAATAATGAAAACTATCATGAAAGTTAAGTATTTCTCTATTGACACTCAAAGTATCAATGATATAGTTATATAATAAACTTATTCCCGATCCTTGTTCAGGGGAATTGCTACTTGAGAAATCGTATCCCCTTTAGTGTATTTTTTCTTCATTAGAAGCTAAAGGAAATAAAATCATGTACGAAGCAAAGATTCACGAAAGGCTGATTGCTAAAGAAATGAAAGAAATGACGAAAGATGAAGAATGAAAGAAACATTTCTTTACTCGCTTCAGATCTGTGTAAATGTAAATACAAAATACACACACTGACTGAAAGTTGAAAGAATGTAAATGGAGACAGAAAAGAGACTATGTAGGAACAAAGAAAAAAAGAGTGGAGGAAGATCTTAGCCAAAGAAGAGAAAGAATGAGGGACCAAAGAGTTCACCAAGAGGCACGCCGGGTCGGGTGGTGGAAGGTTTCAGCTGTCACTCGTAGGTCAGGTTTTGTGACACTAAATGCCAGCCCTTCAAATGGAGCGGGTCGCTCCTCTCTACCACCCTGGTCGACGGCGCCCGACCTTACCTTGCAGCGAGGGACTCACTATGGCTAGGTTACAGGGACGGAGGGAGGGAAGGAGGGAGTTCCCTATGGTGAGTGAGGGAGGGAAGGAAAGAGAGCGAGATAAACAAAACGAATTATGGGGAGAAAGTGTTTGTCATCTAGGTGGATTGGATATCTAATTAGACTTCTTTCATGTGGGTTAAACACGAGGGATGCTTCCAATGCTTTTATATATATATATATATATATATATAGAGAGAGAGAGAGAGAGAGAGAGAGAGAGAGAGAGAGAGAGAGAGAGAGAGAGAGAGAGAGAGAGAGAGAGAGAGAGAGATATGCAGAACCTTCACTTCACCGTGAAAAGGTATATGCACAATCACCACTGGAAGGAGAAAATAAGTACAGTGACTACTTTCGTTTATTACATCCTCTTCCTCTGCAATCACAATGATGCTATACAACGACTGCGTTTGTCTTTGATTCGTCTTGAATTACGAATGTTTTCTTTTTTCTTCTTCCTCTTCTTCTTTTGATGTAATGTTACTGGATAACGGATGAATGTTCCTCTCCAACGCATGTTATGAAAGTTAGTTTATCAATCGTATATACTGAGTGAACGACTATCCTATTGCTTTTCTATTCTATGACACTTGATATAATCTGTATATTATAAGCCAACATCGATACGAACGGCCTAGTACCTCCCTCTCTCATGGCTGAAGGATGACTGATTGAAAGAGAGAGTTGTCCTACAGTTCTAGTCCTGTGGAGACAGTCGGCTCCCACAACACGACCCTTAACACCTGCATCCGGAACTCACGAAACTATCGCGAGGAATTTCAAGGAAAGCGGAGAGGTTCCGGATACAGACATATATACATGGCTGGAGAACTGTTAGAGAGCCGGATATAGACATATATACATGGGTGGAGAACAGTTAGAGAGCCGGATATAGACATATATACACGGGTGGAACAATTAAAGAGCCGGATTTATATACATGTTTGGGGAACAGTTAAAGAACCTAATGTAGACACATATACATGGGTGGAACAGTCAGAAAGCCAGATGCACACATATATACATGGGTGGAGAACAGTTAGAGAACAAGAGAAAAGTGTGGAACCATTAAATACATTATAAGAATAAGGTCATTGGAATGGGCAGAGAGAGAGAGAGAGAGATACGAGAGGATGAGTGAAGAGAGGTGCATGAGGATGGGAGGGGGACGGGTTGCAGATGGGAGACGAAGGACTATGGGGGAACTTTCGAGTGGAGCATCAGGAAGGATGAGGAAGGGTATGGGGACGAGGAGGAGGAGGAGGAGGAGGAGGAGGAAGGCATGGGTGATGGGGATGATGGTGGTACAGAGAGACACCTCCAACGAGGGAGGGTAAGTGACATTTCCAGAACAACACAAGGGTGTAAACGAGTTGGCTCAATTTCATCCGCCATCACCGACAATTACGATTACGAGAACAAATTCCAAAAGCAATTTTCCCTATTCAGCCCAACGCCTCCTGGATCACCAAGGACGAAGTACACTCGGGTCCATTGGCCAACATGGGCAGGAAGGGAGAGACGTCATTTCGTGCATCAAAGGGAACTAAAAATAAAAAAAAAAAAACCGAGTAGTAGAAAAAACGGGAACTACAAAGAAAACTGAAATAATGACATTACATTTAAGGAAAGACTATTTCAAACCCAAGCCATCAGTGTGTGTGAGGAGGGACTGAGAGGACATCGAAGGAGGAGGATAGAGAGATGGGAAAGATGGAGGCTGTAAAATGGAGTAAATGGGATGGAGAGAGAAGGGAGAAGATAAGCTGATCCTGCAATGGATGAGCGATGTGACTGGCTGGACCTTGAGCAGGAGGAGGAGGAGGAGGAGGAGGAGGAGGAGGAGGTTGTTGGAGAGGGGTTGGGGGGGAGCGCGAGGCTCAGGGACCACGAGGGAATTAAGAGAAAATTCACTCATTAATGTCTTTAACTTTTCTCCCAAACTTATAACTTCGTCCTCAGTTAAAGACTCCTCATTATCCAACATTTTCTTTCATTTTTCTTTTTTTTTTTTTTTTGGCTCTCCAAGTGACAAGATGGCAGGAATGAATGATCATGGAAATGAAAGAAGTGATAGAAGGAAAGAAGCCCCACCAGAAAACTCTTAACTTGGGTGCAGGCGAGAAAGATGGATATGACTGGAGTCAAACTTGGACAGATTGAGTGAGGAACAAAGTGATTGGGGTAATGGCTCGAGGATGACTGAATATGACAAGGAAATTCCTAAACGGGAGAGTGAATGAGAAGATAAGGGAGTAGATAACAATGATAAGAGAAAGAAAGGAACTGCCGGAGAGATAAGAGTGTCTATGACCTTAGGATGATTATCAATTAATCCGGATGATTAACTAAGGGGATGATCCTCGAGAGATTCGGTTGATTGGCTACAAAAAAGTGTATTACTGATTAGGGAAAAGGATCATTATCTGAGGAATAGATAATAGATATGTGTGTGTGTGTGTGTGTGTGTGTGTGTGTGTGTGTGTGTGTGTGTGTGCGTGTGTGCGCGTGTGTGTGGATACAGCTGTCTAAAAGAGAGACATCACAGTTCGGTGGATCACTTCTTCGTCAAGGGATCAAGTCCTGATCACACAGGGAGGATGTGAGGGACGTGACCTCCTCACCTCGCCTCTGTGTTACGGGCGTCCACACGCGAGACAGCTGCCTGGCAATGGATGTGCGCGTCGTATATTACCGGAGTGACAAATGTGTCTCAAGGCAACTGGACTGCCTGCTTGCCCTGCCCTCTGAGCTCTGGCCCTTCTGGCTAGGGTGTATATGTTGCAGGCAGAGAACCTCTGTTGCCTCAACCAATAAGGCCGGGCAATGATAGCAAGAGACGGTCGCTCGAAATACTTCGTCGTGAGTGTGAGAAATGAGAGGTACGCATCAGGGAGGGAGGATGAGAGAGAGGTGTTGGCTGGGATGCATTGAATACGAGACATGACCATAGGCAGAGCTGTGTGTGAGAGCGTCTGTGACAGCGCCAGGCTGGGGTTCAATCCCATTTTGACTCCCCCTTCAGTAAGGTATGTGCATGAGCATTCACCAAACACACCATCGTTTCAGATACTACAAATTCTTCATAATATCTTGAAATGGCCTGAAAAGGATCACCAAACCGCCGAATATCACCTATGTTGATGTCAATACCCAAGTTAAACCGTCGAATATCGCCTATGTTGATGTCAATACCCAAGTTAAACCGTCGAATATCGCCTATGTTGATGTCAATACCCAAGTTAAACCGTCGAATATCGCCTATGTTGATGTCAATACCCAAGTTAAACCGTCGAATATCGCCTATGTTGATGTCAATACCCAAGTTAAACCGTCGAATATCGCCTATGTTGATGTCAATACCCAAGTTAAACCGTCGAATATCGCCTATGTTGATGCCACTACCCAAGGTCTTATGCTGGGTCCGTCCTCCACGTCAATGATCTTCGATGCTCCAACAAGATCTCGAGGGAATTGGCCACCTGGCAAGGAATTTCTTGCAGTATGGCTGTACCACCAACTCGGAAGATACGAGTTGACTATCCCTCATAAAGAGGATCAACATCTACAGATAATTATGATCATAGTATGATAACAATCCAAACTAAAGACATAGTGTTGAACGCTACACTGTCGAATAGTTATATCAGAGAGTAACATACAAAGGCAAGGGGGCGTTGATCCCTTTTTCAAACAGAGATCCATCCACAAAGTCATTGCTAATGACAGGATCTATCTGATATTGATCCCAGTATAATCTCGGACGATATATAGTCGTAGGCTTCGATAGATCTGCCCCAAAATGCTGCACAGTCCACAGAGGAATAGAATCTTCATCACTGCTACGAAAAGACCCACGCACTATCGCACCCCTAAAAGTCGGGGGGGACAAATGACACGCATCATCCTGGGAACCATCACTGATGATATGTCAACAGTTATAAACCTCAGTCCACCCCACTACCACGGAGTCATCAGGGTAATGACGGCCCCGCCCGAAGTGACCCTCATCTGTCCAAATCGTCAGCTGGTGGTCCATCGAGGCTTTCCAGGCCATGAGTGTCTGTGGGTTTTGACCATCACACTAAAGGTTTTTGAAACGTTTCTGGGTAATGATTTTAGTACACAGTAACACAAGAGGAAATTCAAACTAGCAACACGCCACTGGGTCTCTTCGAGGCCGTTCGTGACAGGGGAAGATATCAGACTCACAGATTAGTGTAGTGAAAGTTGAAAGTCATACAGATCATTAACCAAAACAATGACCTACAAGTTATCAGGGTGACTTAAGAAGGCCCAGATGACCTAAGTCGTGGACTTGAAGCCAAAAGCTTATTCTGCTTTCAGCCACTTGTAACTGGGAAATCGTCCCATATATTAACCATCCTGTTATAGAACAAATACCTCGACTCATTCGAGGTAAAACGTTTGCCCAAGAGTTTTGTACCCATTACTTCGAGTGAAATCTGGCGAATCAAGTCTTAAATATAACCTCGATGATCAAAGACTATCACAAGGTCTTTGTGACGTTTGAATACTTGTATTAGATCACCTCTTGACCTTCTCTTTTCTTAGGTTAAGATAGTCAAGTCGTTTCATCTGATCTTGTAGGGTTTGTTTCTTATCCCGGGAGTCACCAATGCATTGCAAAGATTAAGAATGATTTTCCTGTACATAAATTCGAAGGCCATACACCTGAATCCAAAACTATGTTCGCTCTTTTTCAGGGCTTCTGTGCACTGACTTCCTTGGTTTTAGGTGTTTTTAATCCACCAAAAACAGCCTGTGGTGTGGGGAGGACACCAACCCAGGGGAGCAAGGTGTCACAGTCCATTTTTGCGGGGTGCATGTGGCCTCGGACAAAACCAGAGATGGATCCATCGACTCGTATGATCAAAGGCTGGATTAATGTAATGGTTTCCATGACACTTTTAATGCAGCTCGTGAATGATCAGAACACAGAAGAATCTACTTCATGGGAAGCTTAACTGACGACGAGACGCCTTCAAGCTGCAAGTTAAGCTGGACAATAGCTCATTATTAACAGCCTATACATCAAAAAGAAAAAAAAGGAAATAATTCTGTTTTAGGACGATCATTTTTCTTTAAGGACATTATCTACGTAGTCGCAAGACGACACCACCTTACCACAACCTTGTCTACGTAGTAGCAAGACGACACCACCTTACCACAACCTTGTCTACGTAGCAAGACGACACCACCTTACCACAACCTTGTCTACGTAGCAAGACGACACCACCTTACCACAACCTTGTCTACGTAGCAAGACGACACCACCTTACCACAACCTTGTCTACGTAGCAAGACGACACCACCATACCACAACCTTGAAGATCCTGCGTCAACAGGCGACACAGGCCAGGAAAACAAAGAGACTCTCATCCTCCTCCACTTTCGCTTGGGATCTGAGGAACCTCGACCAAGATCTGCCGCCACGCCCGCCCGCGCCAGCATCTCACAAGACGCTGATCGAAGGCGAGCGCCGGCGGGGATGGAGGACTGCCACCCACTTCCCGACAAATAGAACATCTTTCAGGAGCGAGAAGACGTTTAACACGAGTGCAGCTGCCGTGGGTGAGGGAGGTGGAATAAGACATTCATTTGATGGATCGTCAATCTCATACAGCGCCTCGCTACATACAATGGGGCTCGACGGAGTGGAGATGGACCCGGGATGAGGCCAACACATCCTCCTGTGGTAGCGTGAAGCAGAAGTCTTGGGTTAAGGATGCGACGACGAGGTCACACGAAACCCCAAAATTCTGGTAGTGTATATGACGTCATATCTACGTCATCAGAACACTTGAACAGGAAGAACATCATCTACGTCTCCAGAACACTTGAACAGAAAGGACATCTACGTCTCCAGAACACTTGAACAGGAAGAACATCTACATCTCCAGAACATTTGAACGGAAAGTAGTCAGAACACTTGAACAGGAAGAACATCATCTACGTCTCCAGAACACTTGAACAGAAAGGACATCTACGTCTCCAGAACACTTGAACAGAAAGGACATCTACGTCTCCAGAACACTTGAACAGGAAGAACATCTACATCTCCAGAACATTTGAACGGAAAGTAGAACATCTACGTCTCCAGAACATTTGAACAGAAAGAACATCTACGTCTCCAGAAGACTTGAACAGAAAGAACATCTACGTCTCCAGAACACTTGAACAGGAAGATGAACATCTACGTCTCCAGAACACTTGAACAAGAAGTAGAACATCTACGTCTCCAGAACATTTGAACAGGAAGAAGAACATCTACGTCTCCAGAACACTTGAACAGAAAGAAGAACACATCTACGTCTCCAAAACACTTGAACAGGAAGAAAACATCTACGTCTCCAGAACACATGAACGGGAAGATGAACATCTACGTCTCCAGAACACTTGAACAAGAAGTAGAACATCTACGTCTCCAGAACACTTGAACAAGAAGTAGAACATCTACGTCTCCAGAACACTTGAAGAGAAAGAACAGACCTGATTGTAACGTTTAAAGGCTCTTAAAGGATAACACGTAACCCAGCCCACTATGTTCAGGTTCCATCAGTGATGGCAGACGCCCTGGAGTAAACATTTCTCCCAATTGGCTCCTCGTACATCAACAGCATACTAATACGAACTGAAGAGCCTCAGTCCACGGGGTCTGTTTTATCTCTCCTGCTGAGCATCAGTCCCCGGGGTCTGTTTCATCTCTCCTGCTGAGCATCAGTCCCCGGGGTCTGTTTCATCTCTCCTGCTGAGCATCAGTCCCCGGGGTCTGTTTCATCTCTCCTGCTGAGCATCAGTCCCCGGGGTCTGTTTCATCTCTCATGCTGAGCCTTAGGGTCTGTTTCACCTCTCCTGCTGAGCCACAGACTCCGGGGGTCTGTTTCACATCTCCCGCATATAACACAGGGCTATAAAATGGTCTTCACAAATCCAAACTTCCCACAGTATTACAGCGATACATAAGTCCTGGGTAGCGAAGACAACTCAAACCAAGGAATATTAACATACGCTATCTGGTACCCCTAGCGTATATCATCTGGTACCCCTAGCGTATATCATCTGGTACCCCTAGCGTATATCATCTGGTACCCCTAGCGTATATCATCTGGTACCCCTAGCGTATATCATCTGGTACCCTTAGCGTATATCATCTGGTACCCTTAACGTATATCATCTGGTACCCTTAGCGTATATCATCTGGTACCCCTAGCGTATATCATCTGGTACCCTTAACGTATATCATCTGGTACCCTTAACGTATATCATCTGGTACCCCTAGCGTATATCATCTGGTACCCTTAGCGTATATCATCTGGTACCCTGAGCGTATATCATCTGGTACCCTTAGCGTATATCATCTGGTACCCTTAGCGTATATCATCTGGTACCCCTTGCGTATATCATCTGGTACCCTTAGCGTATATCATCTGGTACCCTTAGCGTATATCATCTGGTACCCTTAGCGTATATCATCTGGTACCCCTAGCGTATATCATCTGGTACCCTTAGCGTATATCATCTGGTACCCTTAGCGTATATCATCTGGTACCCTTAGCGTATATCATCTGGTACAATAGCTAAGACATGGGACCTTAAGGATACGGGGTGGATCTTTGCGTCCTTTGCCGCTGACTCAGGGACACGACATTATAGTCAACATGGCGAAGCAAGCACTGTTGAGGGTCCGTGAAGGAATCAACCCATTAAGTAACTCGCCAAAACCTCGGGTTGGCTCCACCTGTGTACCATCAAGACAGCAGCAGCAGTCGAGGCATGGGAGCCTCGGTGTAGGGATGTCTGCCCCTCGCGCCTCTCTCCTGCAAATGACACAGGGTTGCAAAATGATCTCGACTTAATCAACATCAAACATGACTCTCGCAAGTATTATGGTTCTGTGAGCTGGCGATCGACAAAACCCATCGAGGCTCAAAGTCAAACTGCACTCCCTCAGTGGCTCCAGGTGAGTAGACGCCCTCCAACGTATGACCCGAAAGGCGCCGTTGGTTTACTGGCTGATGCATGATGAGACCTAACACCTCTAGGCCTTCTCATTTGCACCTCACACGACAAAGGGACACACAGCCATCTCTCTCGGAAGAACCTGTCGATCGCACAGACACCACGAAGAACACAATAGATATTTTCTTCGTGGTGGAAACCGTCTTGTTAACTGTTCCTTCCAGATGGATATTGTCATACGAGGGTTGTAATAATGTTCCAGCTTTATATTAACCTCGAAATCCCATTTCCATACGTAACACCTCTACCACGAGAGACATACAAAACACTCCAGATATACAATTGTCTCATGCACGCGACTCCGGGTTTTGGCTTCAAACTCCAGCAGCAAGAACCTTGGGAGACGTTTTCCATGACTTCTTTACAACGGAGGAAAAATGAAAACTGTCGAACTTCCCCCCAACAAAAAACAATTAAAAAAAAACATCTCGAAACCCATTAAGACGCGCGGAACAACGTCGAAATGAGTCCCTGTGGACTGCTCACTTGGGAGTGGTCCGCTCAACGTAAAACTGCCACTATGCCTTCTCCTTCTTGGAAGACGTTCTCATGGTCATGGTAAGAGAACCTTGGATGAATTCCTACAGCTCCTTGATGAAGAGAGTCCTACATATCCCTTATAACAGTTATTCATTCAAATGTTTTTCTCGGTTAAAAAAGTAAGTCTTTCTTTCCCTGACTGCTGCGAGAATAGACTCACACATTCGACAGTTGCAAACATAGAACAACCAGAGGAAATGAGATTCAAATAACGCGTTAGAAAAGATGTAAAGAAGTACTCTTAACATATGTAGTCGATGAATATGGAATGAATTAAGTGATGAAATGAGATGGGGGCCCCCACGAGTATAGAACTCCCTTCCTGCATGATTGCAGCAAGTCTTAGCCTACATATACACTTAGGTGGTAAAGGTAATCATATGGGTTTAAGTACACGTAGAACACACACACACAGTTGGAGAACACATTGTTCATAAAAACGGGCTGGAGACACACATTGTGGATCTTCTAATGCAGTGTTTCTCAAAAGGTGGGTAGCGACTCCCACGGAGGAGTAGCGAGAGGGAGTCTAGAGTAATCGTAATCGTATGATTACTATGTGATTACAAGCTGTGTGTCAAGAGGAGAGAGTTTTACACTTGTGTTGCCTCGTCTCTCTCAACCTTGTACTTATGCACCGTGTCTGTATGAACACACACGTACACACACCCTAGCCTATGCCAGGTACCCATTTCATCGCCCAGTCCTTAGGAGGAGGATGAACACCTTGGGTAAACTGCCACGACCAGGATTCGAACTTATGCCCACTTGACCCCATGATCGAGGTTCAGGAGCGCTAACCAGTTCACCGCGGAGCGCGCTCTCTCTCTCTCTCTCTCTCTCTCTCTCTCTCTCTCTCTCTCTCTCTCTCTCTCTCTCTCTCGGAAACAGAATAAAATTGCTCTAAAGTTATGAGACGCAAACAATAAATTAGCTGTAAAGTAAGAAGCAAACAGTATAAATTTCCTCTAACGTAAGACGCAAGCAGAATAAATTTGCTCTAAAGTAATAAGACGCAAACTGAATAAATTTCTTCTAAAGTAAGACGCAATCAAATTTGCTCCAAAGTAATAAGACACAGACAATCAATTTGCTCCAAAGTAATACACAAACAATAAATCTGTTCTAAAATAAGAGGACGCAAACAATAAATTTGCTCCTAAATAATAAGACGCAAACAAAATCAATTTGCTCTAAAGTAAGAAGACGCAAACAATAAATCTGCTCTACAGTAATAAGACGCATACAGAATAAATTTCCTCTAATAAGACGCATACAGAATAAATTTGCTCTAATAAGACGCATACAGAATAAATTTGCTCTAATAAGACGCATACAGAATAAATTTGCTCTAATAAGACGCATACAGAATAAATTTGCTCTAATAAGACGCATACAGAATAAATTTCCTCTAATAAGACGCATACAGAATAAATTTCCTCTAATAAGACGCATACAGAATAAATTGGCTCTCAAGTTATAAGCCAATTCTCCATACTATGTTCCTATACCCTGGGTCGTGGTTGTATGTGGACACACACACACACACACACATGGCTCTCCCCACACGCGCCTCTGTCATGTTTACACCAGCAGGGAGGGATGGTGAGGGGGTGGTGATGCAAAAGAAGCCCCCAGATGCAGGGGGTGGGTCAAGCCCAGATGATGCAATGTGACAGGTATCAGATAAAGGTGGTGTGTGGCGCGTCTTAGGATAACTGAGAATCATCCACATTATCAGTAGTGTTTTCTATTTATATTTATCATTGCCCCATCATTTATATTTATCATGTTCCCAGCACCTATTTCTGTGAACGAGTCCTGGTGTTGGCTGGGAACTTTGCTAAAGGCTCCTGCAGCACGATGCTGCGCTCCTTTCAGCTGCAGGGAAATGCAGACTCCTTTGCGTTCCATACAGTTGCAGGGGAATGTAGACTCCTCTGGAGTAAGAAGGTCTTCGACGAGATTGCATTCTCAATAATACAGACTCGTCAAAGATGTGACCTCGAGCAGGGGGAGTCCGGTAACACCTTCAGAAAGAATATTACGCCACACACTGAACAATATTAAGAGAAATGATGTAAACATACATTGTATAAGAGACCTGACGACCATAGTCTATGAGACAAGTGATTCTATATACACTGGAAGTGTGGTATTCGAACGGCAGCAATCGAGAGTGTAAGTGACTGATAGGAAATCATTAAGCGAGGTGATTAAGAGCAATTAAAAGGATATTAGCCATTCAGACGAAACGTATACAACGAAATGCATCCATTGTGTGCCAGTGGCACCAGCTGTTGCCAAGCACTGACAACCCCATGAGCCCCTCCCCATCGCTCGCTCCTGCCTGACACCATCCCTGACAACAACATTCCCTTACCTAACATATCCTCTCCCGCTGTTGTCCACCTGCCAACACCAGCCTGTGGTACGTGTATATCTAGAGTTGTGGGATAGTGTTGTCAGCTTACCAACAACACCTTGTAGCAAGATCGTATCTGGTGTTGTGGAATAGTGCTGTCAACCTGCCAACATCTTGTGGCAAGTCCAGTGCTCTTGGATAGTGTTGTCAGCCTGCCAACACCACCACCTTAAGGCATGGTCACCCAGTATGGAAGGATAGTGTTGTCAGCCTGCTCATAACACCTTGTGGCAAGTCCAGTGTTGCCAGACAGTGTTGCCAGGCCTACCAACAACACCTTATGGCAAGTCCAATGTTGTCAGACAGTGTTGCCAACCTGCCAAGAACATCTTGTAGCCAGTTTGACTCACGTGTTGTGGGGGCAGAGAATGTTATTGTAACCTTGCATTATGGTTGGTCATAAATTCACGACTGTGAGAGGTTAGACCATCATATTCCTGTCTCATGTGTATCTTCAGAACGAGTCTTGGTGCCACCCAGGAACACTTATGGCCCAAAGGCTCGTGCAGTCCAAGCCTGCGCTACTTCCAGTAGCAGGAAAATGTGAACTCCTTTGGAGTAAGAATTTCTTTGACGAGACTGTAAGTTTGCTCCCATCTTTCTTAACAAGTTTCTTGCTTAATTTCATGTTATGTCTTCTGGTTGTTCTATCCCTACATCCCTCGAAGAACTGATCACCTTCCAAGTCATCAGTCTGTTTCAGAAAGGTTATGATCAGGTCACCCCTCACTCTTCTCTCCTCCAAGGTAGGCACAACATTAAGGCCTCTAGCCTTTCCCTGCAACTCATCTCTCTCTCTCTCTCTCTCTCTCTCTCTCTCTCTCTCTCTCTCTCTCTCTCTCTCTCTCTCTCTCTCTCTTCTCTCTCTCTCTCTCTCTCTCTCTCTCTCTCTCTCTCTCTCTCTCTCTCAATGCTGGTACGACCTTCGTTGTCCTCCTCTAGACCTTTCTCTACCACTAACTCTTCGTGCTTCTGAAGGTGCGGTGACCAAACGTGGAATAACCCGTACTGTACTGTGGGGATGGAGGTCTTACACTCGTAGAGGGTCCCATCACTTGCAAGTATGGTGTGAGTTTACGGGTTCATAACAGATGTCTTCGTCCGTCTCTCTCTCTCTCTCTCTCTCTCTCTCTCTCTCTCTCTCTCTCTCTCTCTCTCTCTCTCTCTCTCTCACCATAAACACGGTGTAATAGGAAGCAGCGCAACCGAAAATGGTGAGGCGCTGTATTTCGTGTTTTTATCAGTGTTGCAAGTGTGGCGCTCGTTGACATTTGCTTCGTTGAAGGAGTGGAGGGGGGAAAGAAGATGTCTGCGGCTTTGGCAACAGTGCGTCATCTCCTGACCCCTAGGGAAGGAGGAGAGGTGGTGTTACCAAACACCTCCACTAAGGTTTACACTCACCTCCCACTTTAACAGTGACACGTCTGTTAAATGTTTGAAAGCCACCCAGTTATGTAGCACATTAACTCTGCCATAGGTTTTATAAAGGTTCTAGATTTTCCTCGAGTAAGTAAGTCCCAGAAAACATATATATATATATATATATATATATATATATATATATATATATATATATATATATATATATATATATATATATATATATATATATAATCTAAGCTAAACGTTTATATCCATAGCCGAGTGATCAGCGTCCACAGCTCCCACACACGTAATTGTGGTTCGAATCCTGCTGTAGGAGGGACATTATGTGTTCTGTGAAAGTGCGCGCGCACATAGCACTGTATTCGTATACATTTGTTTCATTTTCTGGTTCCCGTGTTAGCGAGGCAGCGACAGGAGGCAAGAGAGGAATGGCTTCATTCATTCACACTCTCTATATGTCATTTATAATGCAAGGAAACTATAACCCCTTACATACAACCAGGCATTACAGACCCCTTAGTTAGGTTAGTCCAATGAGAACATGTCGTCCTCTGTAAACCACACCATCCGTGCATGCCTTTCACCCTCCTGCATGTTCAGGCCTTGAGCTTTCCAAACCTTTTCAGTTCTTCCTTCATAACAGTCTCTCTACTTCTGACACATATACTCTCTTTAGTGACCCATTCTCTTTCATCTATTCCATTTGTCTACACCATTTCAACACGTCCTCCCCAGTCTCTCGCCTATACTACTCTCTACCGCACCTCGCTCTTATCATTTCTTTCTCGCTCGACCTTCCTTTACACCTTCCTTAACCATTAAATTTCCAACACAGTCAGCGTTTCTGTACTTTGTCGTACTTAGCCATCTAGATAGCGTGTCTCTCATCCATGTACCACCTTCAAGACTATCATACAATCAAATATGTCCATGTTTGCCCTCACAGACATCGCTCTGTCTCTCTCTTTCCATACATTTCTCAATACACCCAAAACCTTCGCCCCCTGACCCACCTTATGGCTCACTTCAGCCCCCATGGTTCCAATCGCTGTCATGTCCACTCCCAGACACCTTAAACACTTCACTTCCTCCAAATTCTCTCCACTCAAACTCGCACCCTAACTATTAACCTGTCTCTCTTTACACTGCTAAACCAAATATCCTTGCTTGAGATCATTTAGAAAAGTGTAGAGACATTTAGCAAAGCATCTTCAGTACAGTACGAAAGGATACAGAAACCCACAAGACAATTATTGGGAAAAAAAAAGAGAACGGAAGAAAAAAAAAGACTTTCTCGACCGTTCGCATCCAAGAACTTGGTATCACTGCCTGGGGAGCGTTTCCACACACACACACACACACACACACACACACACACACACACACACACACACATAATCTTTATCATAATTTTCTTTTCTCTTACAACGCACTGGGAGTGGAAGCTCGATAGTCCTTGGCATTTTTGGAGGAGCGAAATGCCTGCATATTTCCCGGGCGAACTTGTACGTTATCGAAATTCCATTCCCAACAGTTTTATTCCAGGGGCGATAATTAGGCTAATGTGGCAGCAGGCAAAGTATAACACAGCATCTGCTGTCGGGGGAACACTTACGTATGTGTCACGTAGCGCAGCTGTGGCCCAGGGATTTAAGTGTGGCCCAGGGATTTAAATGTGGCCCAGGGATTTAAGTGTCGCTCAGGGATATAAATGTGGCCTAGGGATTTAAGTGTGGCTCAGGGATATAAGCGTGGCCCAGGGATTTAAATGTGGCCTAGGGATTTAAATGTGGCTCAGGGATATAAGCATGGCCCAGGGATTTGAATGTGACCTATGGATACAAGTGTGGCCCAGGGAATTAAATGCGGCCTCGGGATATAAGTGTGACCCAGGGATTTAAATACAGCCTTGGGATATAAGTGTGGCCCAGGACTAAACATGTGGCCCAAGTATATGCTTGTAACCCAAGTGTGATAGTAGTGCTGCTTCATAATTGTGGCCCAGGTATAATTGTGGCCCATGGGAACTCAGGATTACGTAGGATTGTGGCCCGAGCTAACTCTGTGATCAAAAAGTACTACTGTGGCCCCCAGGTCTAACTGTAGTGCTGGAATGACTGTGGCCAAGAACTGTCATTGTGGCACAGGCAGCCTGACTGTGCTCTGGGTAGTGTAATAGGCGTTTAAGTACTGTAACTGTCACCCGAGTTGTGTAACTGTGTCCTCAATACAGTACAACTGTAGTTTGAAAAGTATAAATGAACCTCGCGTAGTATAATAACATCAGCTCAGACAGAATAGCCGTACCCAAGGGAGTATAACCATGGATCAGGGAATATATCAGTGGTTCAGAAGGTATATTAGTGGACCGCATAGGATAACTGTAGCCCAGAGAGGACGAGACACGTAAAATATATAACCTTGGTAATATAAGAGGAACCCAAGGGTGTATATGTGTGACACAGCATAACAGTGACCCAGAGTGTATAATCCTGTCTCCCCGCACACGTGCGAGGTAGCGCTAGGAAAAGACAACAGGGGCCACATTCGTTCACACTCAAACCACAGCTCCCTTTCCACATCCAGGCCCCACAGAACTTTCCATGGCTTACCCCAGACGCTTCACATGCCCTGGTTCAATCCATTGACATCACGTCGACCCCGTATACCACATCGTTCTAATTCACTCTGTTCTTTGCACGCCTTTCACCCTCCTGCATGTTCAAGCCCCGATCACTCAAAATCTTTTTCACTCCATCTTTCCACCTCCAATTTGGTCTCCTTCTCCTCGTTCCCTTCACCTCTGACACATATATCCTCTTGGTCAATCTTTCCTCAAGCAGGAGACAGCGACAAAATATAATAAATAAAAGAAATAAGTAATATATATATATATATATATATATATATATATATATATATATATATATATATATATATATATATATTGGAAAACTATATCATGTAGGTCATTAGGAAAATATATCTTCCAGTCTCCGTACTAACGTTTGTATGTCTGTACCTTCAAGTGGGTTTGAATATGTCTGGAGTATGTTGTACGAAGTATGTCCCGTGGTTAGAGAGTATAACTGTACTGTTGGTGGTATAACCACGTTATATAACTACCCACGGATCATAAATAAGCTTGAGAAACTATTGTTATTTCCTACGACACATAAAGAACATATGTTTGCCTTCCCAGAATGTATATTCTGAGAAGTATAAGTGTTCTGTTACTTTATCTATTTCCCAGAAAGTATAGTTTTACATCCCAGAAGGTATTCCTGTCTCCCAGAAAGTATCTCTATCTCCCAGGAAGTATCCCTATCTCCCAGGAAGTATCCCTATCTCCCAGGAAGTATCTATATCTCACAGAAAGTATCTTTATCTTCCAGAAAGTATCTTTATCTCCCAGGAAGTATCTATATCTCCCAGAAAGTATCTTTATCTCCCAGAAAGTAAGTATCTATACCTCACAGAAAGTATATCTAAAAGAAAGTATCCCTATCTCCCAGAAAATATCTCTATCTCTCAGAAAGTATGCATCTCCCAGGAAGTATCTATATCTCCCAGAGTATCTCTATCTCCCAGAGAGTATCTATATCTCCCAGAGAGTATCTCTATCTCCCAGAAAGTATCTATCTCCCAGAGAGTATCTCTATCTCCCAGAGAGTATCTCTATCTCCCAGAAAGTATCTCTATCTCCCAGAAAGTATCTCTATCTCTCATATAACCATTTTACTTAGAGGGAAGTGTCATCCCATCTCAGATAACTTGGTCCAGGGAGAATTGTAGGTCCAGGTGGTACAACTCGGGCCAGCGAGGATGACTGAACCCACGTAAGTACCACAGAGGGTGAAGGGAGATACAACAACCCCCTTAACCCCCTGAGAAAAGAGAGCTGGTCCATGGTGAAGACAATATGCGACCCCCGAAGGAGGGAGGTGGGCTGACTGACTGACTGACTCTTCTCGGAGAGAGAGAGAGAGAGAGAGAGAGAGAGAGAGAGAGAGAGAGAGAGAGAGAGAGAGAGAGAGAGAGAGAGAGAGAGAGAGAATCACAGTCATAACTATTGCCCAGGAATGTAAGTGTGTGCTTCCGTGTGCACGACTGTACCTCGGGGCGTCGTAGGGAGTTTAAGCGCATCCCAGGGAGAGTGATTAAGAGGGTTCAAGTCCATTCCAGGGAGACTATCATGGCGTCTTAGCAATGCACAGGCGCGTATCCTGGAAGGAAGACGGTGTACTGGAAATGGAAACTGGATCTCAAGAGGAATATATTTGAGTATATTTGCTTTCTGGAGACTATGTTAAAAGAGTCCATGATGGTACAAGGGGCCTCCAGAGAATGGACTTTAAGAGTCCTTAAGATGTATCGAAGCTGACCCTCTGTCCCATTAAGACGTCCCATTATCCCTTAAGAGGCGTCTCGAAGCTGCCCCTCCGTCCCATTAAGACGTCCCATCGTCCCTTAAAGATGTGTCCCCAAAGGAGGAGGAAGAGGTGTCCCCAAAGGAGGAGGAAGAGGTGTCCCCAAAGGAGGAGGAAGAGGTGTCCCCAAAGGAGGAGGAAGAGGTGTCCCCAAAGGAGGAGGTTCTGTCTTCTCACTGCCTCCTTGCCAACGCGTGACAGGCTGTCATGCGAGAGAGATCGTGACACAAGCAATAATCTTTATGACAATTTATTCCTGACATCATTCCTCCAAAAGGGATACAGGGCCATGATGGCCGGTTAACAAAAGAATGTATTCGGTTACATAAGCATAAGTGGCTGATTCAGAGTCCGGATGAAGGAGATTGAAAAGGGTTGGGGAATGTGTACATGTTCAGGGTACTGTGATAGGCCGGTATGTAGGGAAACTGGGATCCGGTTAAGGGGGTAATATGGCGCCCGCGTGAGACGTATGGCGCTCGGATAAGCAAGCTTGAAAGCTGAAGGGCAGGTGTACAGATAAGCTGTAAGACGAGGGTCTTCGCTTAACCGAACATCAAAGATTGTGATGAGAGGAAAACGTCCAGATAAACGAGTGTGGAGATCTGTGATACAAGCGGCTGTTCGGATAAGCGAAAATCAAGGCTTAGGGAAGTATTCAAACGGCTACAGTCCAGCGAGTCAGTTCTACAGTCCAGTGAGTCAAGTCCTACAGTCTAGCGAGTCAAGTCCTACAGTCTAGTGAGTCAGTTCTACGGTCCAGTGAGTCAGTTCTACAGTTTAGTGAGTCACGCTCTACAGTTCAGTGAGTCACGCTCTACAATTCAGCGAGTCACGCTCTACAGTTCAGTGAGTCACGCTCTACAGTTCAGTGAGTCACGCTCTACAGTTCAGCGAGTCACGCTCTACAGTTCAGCGAGTCACGCTCTACAGTTCAGCGAGTCACGCTCTACAGTTTAGTGAGTCACGCTCTACAGTTTAGCGAGTCACGCTCTACAGTTTAGTGAGTCACGCTCTACAGTTCAGCGAGTCACGCTCTACAATTCAGTGTGTCACGCTCTACAGTTCAGTGAGTCACGCTCTACAGTTCAGTGAGTCACGCTCTACAGTTCGGTTAGTCACGCTCTAAGTTCAGCGAGTCACGCGTCAGAATATTTACAGAAATAACTTCTTTTTTTATCTATATTTCTCATAAATGATTTATCAGGAGGGAGTCACAGACAACGAACGATGATAAAAGTACATCATATTCATAAATAAATAAAAAATAAATTCAGACGCAAATTATTCCGAGATTTATTTATTTATTTATTTTTCGCGTGGCCTAAATTTTACGCGAGTTGACACTTTTGAAAACCATTTGACGCGCAGCATCGCCAGTCGTAATGTGTGGCTGTGCGTTGGTTGATAACGCTGACGTTGGCGTCACCAGGCACGGGGGAGAGAGAGAGAGAGAGAGAGAGAGAGAGAGAGAGAGAGAGAGAGAGAGAGAGAGAGAGAGAGAGAGAGAGGAGTAGATAAGAGTGGCGGGAGTGGGAGTGTGGGAAGATGACCTTGCTAGTGTCAGCCACTGTCATGATGGAAGGACATGACGGCGCGGAGGGAGGGAGGGCGCGGAGGCGCGCGCCCCGAGTTGTGTACGAAAGGGAAGGTGTGTGTGTTTTGTGCCCGTCTCTCGTTATCTCCTCCTCCTCCTGTCCCTTTATTTGCCTGTCAATCTGTATTTTCTGCCTGACGACTGTCCATCTGACTTCTGGCCTGTCCCTCCGTCTGTTTGACTGTCTCTCTGACTGTCTCTTTGTCTGTGTCACTCTGTGTCGTAGTTTGTTCGTCATCGTAACAGCCTCATACTTGCAAGTTCACACACACACACACACACACACACACACACGGGCCTCTGTGGTGTAGTGGTTAGCGTTGCCGACTACTGAGTCGGCACGGATCGGCCCATGGTTGTACCCGCATGGGTTCGAATCCTGCGTATATGGCATTTGGCCTACATCTAACCCAGGTGTTCATCCTCTCTCTCTCGGGGCTGGTCTATAAGAGGGTACCTGGCTTAGACTGGTGTGTGTGTGTGTGTGTGTGTGTGTGTGTGTAAAACTCTTTCCCCGTACCACACACACACACACACACACACGTCGCTAAGCACACTAGGATCAAAAGGAGCTCAAACGCCATCATTTTGCTGAGTCTTATCTTCACACAGTACCATTAGAAACTGTAAATATCATACAAGATACACCAACTGGGGGAAAAAACCTGTGATCACGTAACACTTCAGTCTGATTACGGGGTAAAAACAGGAAGGAAAAAAGAAATTAGTTGAAACCAGACTTGAAAAAAAAGAGACGAGGTATAATCATGGAATATATCATGTCAATCTCGAGTGTTGCACCTGATGGTTTAACCCTGCGAGTGAGTTTTGGCTCCAGTGTTTCAGGATATCTGAAATACTGAAAGGTAGTCTTGAAATTCAGATCGAAAGCAAGCATTCTAATCTGAAAGTAGGCAGAAATACCTATTGAGTTAGCAATGTAAATGGGACGACCCCGTGGTTTGCCAGTGTTGCCACCCAATGAGTATACAATACAATGTATTTTCAATCACGAGCCATTAGACCGAGTATTACTGCAACATCGGAGGCTGAATGCGAGAGGGGAAATGGGACGGTCTGCGAGTCCGAGAGTAAATGAGACAAAACAAGAAAGATAAAGCAGCGAAGTTGGGTAAAAAAGAAAGAAAAAAAATGCATATTAAAAGATCTGATGAAGGTATGCCAATATTGCCACGTTATTTGGGCACAGTTCTGTAGCTTAACGAGTTGTGTAAACGATCACATACAGGCAGAACCTCGTACAGAAAAAGACACGTCCTGGTGCACCAGTCTTCAATACATGAAGCTCAAAAACACCAGATTGGTCTGAGGCAGCGCAATGCTGGCACATGATCCTGGAAACACGGCTGAAAAGCAGTTCTGATGAAGGACGTCCAGCGTGGTCGTCGACCAGACCAGGAATAACAGGCATGGTACACTTCCTCCTCCTCCTCCAGCACTACTACTACTACTAAGTCGACGAACGTGAAACGAAAACTGGAAATCCCGACAAGGCTGTTTAACGCTCCTTACCCCTTTGATTCCTCCCCATCGTAGATGGCCGGTGAAGGATAACGCTAGATATATAGATAAGAAAAAGGTGGAAGGTGATACAAGACCTAAGGAAAGAGGTCAGTTGGTGTAAGGGTGTAGTTGCGATCACTAGCGGCTAAGGCAACGCCGCCGAAGAACGAAACTCAAGGGGAAAGTTGAGAGGAGGATAGAGAGACTCGAGAATGGCCCAGGAAAACAGATAAGAGACAAATTTCCACTAGCTGCCAGAGGAAGCGACAGAATCTAAAGATCGTACATACACATGCTGCTGGATTACTTGGAATTAAAAAGAAACTTGAATTCAAACCTGGAATGGACGCGGGTAAACTGGAGGTTCTCGAGACAAAAGAAGATATAAAATCACAATTTTCTTTTTTCAGATTGTAGTTATTGACAGATGGAACGAGGCAAGCGAAGGACGAGTGAAAATGCTGGAGCCATTGGGGAATTCATGAAACTATTTTTTGATGGAATGACAACGAAGAGCAATTTGGGATCCACGGGTTTAAAATGCGTGTATTCCCATATGTACACACACGTCATGCGGAGGACCAAACCAAATGCTTCAACATATGTGTCCACAGTTATGCGCAAGAATTATTGGGATGAATTCCCTGCCATACAGAAACAACCTTTACAATGAAACTGACAATAGTACACACAAGAAATATATGATTTTCCTTAAGTTGTGATATTTTGTATTCCTGGGCGCGGCACACACACACACACACACACACACACACACACACACACACACAAATAGCGTCCTAGCTACGTCTCTTCGTTGTATATCAACTGACTGTTATATTTGTTCTTGTATCTCCCCTGATGATGTCATTATTACAAGAAAATGCACTTGGGAACTTGTCGTGTTTCATTTTTCCCCGTGGATTCATAGGAATATATATATATATATATATATATATATATATATATATATATATATATATATATATATTTTTTTTTTTTTTCTTTTTTTTTTATACTTTGTCGCTGTCTCCCGCGTTTGCGAGGTAGCGCAAGGAAACAGACGAAAAAAATGGCCCAACCCCCCCCCCCCCCCCCATACACATGTATATACATACGTCCACACACGCAAATATACATACCTACACAGCTTTCCATGGTTTACCCCAGACGCTTCACATGCCTTGATTCAATCCACTGACAGCACGTCAACCCCGGTATACCACATCGCTCCAATTCACTCTATTCCTTGCCCTCCTTTCACCCTCCTGCATGTTCAGGCCCCGATCACACAAAATCTTTTTCACTCCATCTTTCCACCTCCAATTTGGTCTCCCTCTTCTCCTCGTTCCCTCCACCTCCGACACATATATCCTCTTGGTCAATCTTTCCTCACTCATTCTCTCCATGTGCCCAAACCACTTCAAAACACCCTCTTCTGCTCTCTCAACCACGCCCTTTTTATTTCCACACATCTCTCTTACCCTTACGTTACTCACTCGATCAAACCACCTCACACCACACATTGTCCTCAAACTCAAACTCCACACAACTCTATCCATAGCCCACGCCTCTCAACCATACAACATTGTTGGAACCACTATTCCTTCAAACATACCCATTTTTGCTTTCCGAGATAATGTTCTCGACTTCCACACATTCTTCAAGGCTCCCAGGATTTTCGCCCCCTCCCCCACCCTATGATTCACTTCCGCTTCCATGGTTCCATCCGCTGCCAGATCCACTCCCAGATATCTAAAACACTTTACTTCCTCTAGTTTTTCTCCATTCAAACTTACCTCCCAATTGACTTGACCCTCAACCCTACTGTACCTAATAACCTTGCTCTTATTCACATTTACTCTTAACTCTCTTCTTTTCACACACTTTGCCAAACTCAGTCACCAGCTTCTGCAGTTTCTCACATGAATCAGCCACCAGCGCTGTGTCATCAGCGAACAACAACTGACTCACTTCCCAAGCTCTCTCATCCACAACAAACTTCATACTTGCCCCTCTTTCCAAAACTCTTGCATTCACCTCCCTAACAACCCCATCCATAAACAAATTAAACAACCATGGAGACATCACACACCCCTGCCGCAAACCTACATTCACTGAGAACCAATCACTTTCCTCTCGTCCTACACGTACACATGCCTTACATCCTCGATAAAAACTTTTCACTGCTTCTAACAACTTGCCTCCCACACCATATATTCTTAATACCTTCCACAGAGCATCTCTATCAACTCTATCATATGCCTTCTCCAGATCCATAAATGCTACATACAAATCCATTTGCTTTTCTAAGTATTTCTCACATACATTCTTCAAAGTAAACACCTGATCCACACATCCTCTTCCACTTCTGAAACCACACTGCTCTTCCCCAATCTGATGCTCTGTACATGCCTTCACCCTCTCAATCAACACCCTCCCATATAATTTACCAGGAATACTCAACAAACTTATACCTCTGTAATTTGAGCACTCACTCTTGTCCCCTTTGCCTTTGTACAATGGCACTATGCACGCATTCCGCCAATGCTCAGGCACCTCACCATGTTCTTGGAGCTACCTCGCTAACGCGGGAAATGGCGAATGGTTTGAAAGAAGATATATATATATATATATATATATATATGTATATATATATATATATATATATATATGTATATATATATATATATATATATATATATATATATATATATATATATATATATATATATATATATATATATATATATTATATAACGTACACAAGTAGCCAGTATAATGAAGCTGCAGGTAAAACCACAAGGAAATGGAAAATACGTTGTGCCAAGCGCTCCCGTATATTACATTGTCAAAGTTTAGTCTTGAAAATGTATATAGGAAAGCGCCTGACACATTGTATTACACATTTTCTTGTGGTTATATATATATATATATATATATATATATATTTTTTTTTTATACTATTTGCCATTTCCCGCGTTAGCGAGGTAGCGTTAAGAACAGAGAACTCGGCCTTAGAGGGAATATCCTCACCTGATCCCCTTCTCTGTTCCTTCTTTTGGAAAATTAAAAAAAAACAAGAAAGGGGAGGATTTCCAGCCACCCGCTCCCTCCCCTTTTAGTCGCCTTCTACGACACGCAGGGAATACGTGGGAAGTATTCTTTCTCCCCTATCCCCAGGGATAAAATACATATATATATATATATATATATATATATATATATATATATATATATATATATATATATAGAGAGAGAGAGAGAGAGAGAGAGAGAGAGAGAGAGAGAGAGAGAGAGAGAGAGAGAGAGAGAAATATGATGATCACACTAGTCCGTAATAATAATCAAGGTGAAATCGCACATCAAAAGTTCACTTAATTTTCTTTATTAATACTATACACAACATGTTTCACAGAGATAATCCATCTTAATGGTCAGGTCAGTGTATATCTTGGCATGGTGGTGACAGGATGTGCACAAGCCTTTGTGTTGGTGTTGGGATGTGGGACTCTATGAATTGTTTACACCGGATGAGGTGGTTTGCCTGCGCGAAACATGTTGTGTATTGTAAAGTATTAATAGAGAAAATGATTTTGAACTCTAACTGAAGTGTGATCCCTTCTTCACACACAAACACACACACACATATATATATATATATATATATATATATATATATATATATATATATATATATATATATATATATATATATATATGTTGTATCCATAATTAGGTGTAATCAGTTACCAGCACTAAGCTAGTAAGAAAAAAATGAGACCACTTAAGAAAGAGAGGAAATACTTTTCGTTCAAGATTACATTAATAGCTTATAAAGACATCATAATTAACAAGGTTAAGACAGATCTTATCTTGAAAGATAAAATCTGCTACGCTTTTAGATGAGAAAACAAAGTTGATTGGATCAAGTGGAATTAACCCCTCTAATGAGACAGGAACCCGGGTTAATACTGCATTATGAACCAGCAGCTACAAAGAGCTACGAGATGATGAAGAAGAATTTCCCACTCGGTTAATAACGTGCAGATTGCATCATTCCAATTTTACGTTCCTGTCTTAATAAACAAGCAGGTTGTATCTCCTATCCTGACGCCACTACCTGGTCTGTTGTACATATAACCTCTGCTGTCGGGGGCTGGTCCACCACCTTGTCTCACACTCACACAACCTCTGCCGTTGGGGGCTGGTCCATCACCTTGTCTCACACTCACACAACCTCTGCCGTTGGGGGCTGGTCCACAACCTTGTCTTAAATCCTCCAATACTTTTGATGGTGTCTTGGGTACTAAATTCAGCTGTACCATCTGAAAGTATGAGCTTTCATAGATCTTTTTCTACTAAGAAAAACTCAGGTTTAGAAAATATTCACTATCTTTTACACGCAACTGTTCTATCAATTCGCTCCAATTCACTCTCTTCCGTGCATGCCTTTCACCCTCCTGCATCTTCAGGCGCCGAGCCCTGAAAATCTTATACACTCCATCCTTCCATCTCTAAATCCGTCTCCCACCTTCATGTCTACTCCACTGGTGACAAGAATATCCTCTTTTTTTTTTAGTGTTCTGCCCTTCACCAGGTCCAGGTACAATAGAATCAGCCCTCACCAAACTACTTCATCTTTCCTCCTTCTCCTCCCGACCTTCACATCATGAAGCATAAATTTCCTCGTTCTAGTATCTCGTGATCTTTTGCTCCCATACCTCCCCTCACCCACATCTCTCAGCATACGTCCTCCACCCAGTACATGTCCAGTCTTGCTACCCTCGTCTTACTGGAAATAAAGTCGTTTCCAGTTCCATCTTACGTAACATTCTTTGTTGTCTTGATGTTCGGTCGAACTTAGTTTTTTTTTTTAATGGTAGCTAAGACGGCATGACCAACTCCATGCCCTAATCAAGTCCATCTCATATGTGTTACACACACACACACACACACACAAACATATATATATATATATATATATATATATATATATATATATATATATATATATATATATCCAGGGGATAGTGGAGAAAGAATACTTCCCACGTATTCCCTGCTTGTCGTAAAAGGCGACTAAAAGGGGAGGGAGCGGGATCTGGAGATCCTCCCCTCTCGTTCTTTTTTTTTTTTTTTTAATTTTCCAAAAGATGGAACAGAGAAGGGGGCCAAGTGAGGATATTCCCTCTAAGGCCCAGTCCTCTGTTCTCAACGCTACCTAGCTAACGCGGGAAATGGCGAATAGTATGAAAGATATATATATATATATATATATATATATATATATATATATATATATATATATATATATATATATATCCACACTTGAGCCATGTATACATTCAGCAACAAGTCCTGAGGGAAGGATGAATACTGAGGTTACAGTCGTACCAATTGCCGCATCCAAGATTCGAACCCAGGAAGGCCCGACCCCTGGCGGACCCGTGCATGACTCATGGTCAGTAACGTCAACTATCACACAACAAAAGCCCATATCACAAAGGTTTCGAACAATGCTTCATATTTTGTTCTAAACGGAACTTTAGTTTTATTAGGTTTCAAATCAGACCTATAGAATTAGACGGATGTTCGAACCTATGGATCTCAAACCTTATGTATGTATCGTGTTGGGACATCGCACTTGATGAAACCAATGATCTTTGCTTCCAATATAATACTCGTTCAGATGACGATGAAGTGTCATACGTAGGATCTTGCTCACCAGGTCTGGGGTTCAGATGTTTCATTCTATCGTTCGAAACGTGTTGGTCTCGTTTCGGTTAAGTTCAGCCGCTCCGATCTATACCAACTCGGTGCAAATAAAGGGAAAGTAATATGAAAAATGTTCATTGTTTCTCGTTTATTCTTAATGAATGACGACATTTAAGAACTCCAAACCATCATTCACGTGTTTATGGTTCGGACCCGCGCTTAATACGCTGAAAATCATTCGAATCCTCTGGTATAACTTGGAGTCAAGTCCTGATGACAGAGTAGTTCGGGCCTGACAGGATCCAGATGGTGGAAACATTCGGATCGGAACGTAAGGCCTTGAAAGAAAAAGGATCAACAAACGCGGATGCGACTTCCACTCAACGTACCCAGCTACTGCAGCGCGCACCACACGAGAAATGATTACGACACACCCTAAAGTCGCAATCCACCTCACTTCCACCTCCCTGATCACTCGCAATGCCCTAGAATTACGCCGTAGTCAGACCACACACTTCTTTTGTTACCGTACTTGGCGGCAGCTTGGCCTCAAGCCGTGGTGACTGGTGATAATCTCATTGCGGTCTGTGTTGCCACAGCGGCAGTGGAAACGCACAAACCCCGTGGAAAAGACGAAGGACCATACTATGGTCCTATGTTCTCTCGATCCGACGCACCGAAGTGAACGGTGAGGGAGGGAGGGGGAGGAGGACACTCGCGTCGTGTACTACGGAGTTTCTAAGAATTATAGTCCAACTGTTGAATCGGAACGCATGATGGCTTTCCCAAGAAGTCTTGACGCTACACTCTGGGGTGTTTATCTCGCGGGATGTGAGGTGGAGGGAGAGAGGGAGGGGTTAGCGGGAATCCAGGGCACAGCGAGTGCACCCAGCAGGTCGTTGGGTGAGCCTAGCGACATGTGAGGGGTGTGTGGGGGTCCAGGAAAGAGTGAGAGGCTATTGTAGTGGAAGTCCAGCACTGTGTAATGGTCCAGCGGTGTCTGTGAGTGCTGGACCATGGCGTTCAATGGGGTGTGGGGCCTCCAGGGATATGACAATGTTGAGCCGTTAGGCCATATCAATATCCCTACCTGCCAATACTGGCCATATGTTCCACTATCATACAGCCTCACTTACTCCCGCAGCAGATAAAGGAGAAAACATTACGAGGGGGAAACGACTGAGTTGTGGCACCATATCTCTTGGTGAGGCCTTCGAGGGATGACAAGCTGGGTCACCACAGGGATAGTAGGCTGGGTCACCACAGGGATGGTAGGCTGGGTCACCATAGGGATGGTAGGCTGGGGTCACCACAGGGATGGTAGGCTGGGGTCACCACAGGGATGGTGGGCTGGGGTCACCACAGGGATGGTAGGCTGGGTCACCACAGGGATGGTAGGCTGGGTCACCACAGGGACGGTAGGCTGGGTCACCACAGGGATGGTAGGCTGGGTCACCACAGGGATGGTAGGCTGGGTCACCACAGGGATGGTAGGCTGGGGTCACCACAGGGATGGTAGGCTGGGTCACCACAGGGATGGTAGGCTGGGGTCACCATAGGGACGGTAGGCTGGGGTCACCACAGGGATGGTAGGCTGGGTCACCACAGGGATGGTAGGCTGGGTCACCACAGGGATGGTAGGCTGGGTCACCACAGGGATGGTAGGCTGGGTCACCACAGGGATGGTAGGCTGGGTCACCACAGGGATGGTAGGCTGGGTCACCACAGGGATGGTAGGCTGGGTCACCACAGGGATGGTAGGCTGGGGTCACCACAGGGATGGTAGGCTGGGTCACCACAGGGATGGTAGGCTGGGGTCACCACAGGGATGGTAGGCTGGGTCACCACAGGGATGGTAGGCTGGGTCACCACAGGGACGGTAGGCTGGGTCACCACAGGGATGGTAGGCTGGGTCACCACAGGGATGGTAGGCTGGGTCACCACAGGGATGGTAGGCTGGGGTCACCACAGGGATGGTAGGCTGGGTCACCACAGGGATGGTAGGCTGGGTCACCACAGGGACGGTAGGCTGGGTCACCACAGGGATGGTAGGCTGGGGTCACCACAGGGATGGTAGGCTGGGTCACCACAGGGATGGTAGGCTGGGTCACCACAGGGACGGTAGGCTGGGGTCACCACAGGGATGGTAGGCTGGGTCACCACAGGGATGGTAGGCTGGGTCACCACAGGGATGGTAGGCTGGGTCACCACAGGGATGGTAGGCTGGGGTCACCACAGGGACGGTATCCTGGGGTCACCACAGGGATGGTAGGCTGGGGTCACCACAGGGACGGTAGGCTGGGGTCACCACAGGGATGGTAGGCTGGGGTCACCACAGGGACGGTAGGCTGGGTCATCACAGGGATGGTAGGCTGGGGTCACCACAGGGACGGTAGGCTGGGTCACCACAGGGATGGTAGGCTGGGTCACCACAGGGATGGTAGGCTGGGGTCACCACAGGGACGGTAGGCTGGGTCACCACAGGGATGGTAGGCTGGGTCATCACAGGGATGGTAGGCTGGGGTCACCACAGGGACGGTAGGCTGGGTCACCACAGGGATGGTAGGCTGGGGTCACCTTATGGCACAGTGGGTTGCCTGAGGAAGATGTATCATAGATCTGCCTCACACTACCAGATCTCCCTCACCCCCGGCCTACCACTCCGAGGTGTCCGCAAAGTCTTCTGAAGCGCGCGCGCACACACACACACACACACACACACACACACACACACACACACACACACACACACACACACACACACACAACCTTCTCCTCATCATCAGGAAGGGTCAATATTTTGGTGTTGTAGTAATAGCAGGTTGTTAGTGTGGCTGGTGGCACAGTTAAGGTCCTGCCTGATATAACCAGCCAAACTGGGTACTACCTACCGTAGTGTGTGTGTGTGTGTGTGTGTGTGTGTACACTCTCACATCTTAGGCCGTCTGACCCGCTCACGGTTTCCCTCTGCTTCACGCTATCTAAAAACACACTGATCACAACTTTCTGCTCCAATTACCTTCTGACTGACTGAATTACCTTCTGATCGACATAAGAGATTATTCTCTGACATACAAAATTAGCTTCTGAGTGTCAGAAAATTGTCTTCTGACGGACATAGAAGATTACCTTCTGACTGACATAGAAAACTAACTTCTGACTGACAAAGAATTACCTTCTAATTGACATAGAAAATTACCTTCTAACTGACACAGACGATTACCTTCTGATAGACATAGAAAACTAACTTCTGACTGACAAAAAATTACTTTCTGATTGAAAGACAAAATTACCTTCCGACTGACTGAGAAAATTACCTTCTAACATACTGAGAAAATTTGCTTTCTTATACCACACTGGCCCTGGAAAACTCAGTGGAAGTTCTTTTCAATGAATAATTTTGAAGAAAATATTCTAATGTGGAATCAACGAAGAGATGAGAATATATATCTCTATCCTTTATATGTAAAATATATATCTCTATCCTTCATATGTAAAATATATATCTCTATCCTTCATATGTAAAATATATATCTCTATCCTTCATATGTAAAATCGTACAGCTTCTACATAACCATAAACACGTAAGACATCTTGACTATGAATATCATCAGTATTAAAGCATATATACCAAGACGAGGACGAATAATGTGGAAACGAGACCTCGCGTCCTGAGTCTCGAGCTCTTTTAGTGATTCACCAGTAGCGTCCTGGGTCTCGAGGTCTCGTTCAGTGATTCACCAGTAGTGTCCTGGGTCTCCAGGTCTCGTTCAGTGATTCACCAGTAGCGTCCTGGGTCTCCAGGTCTCGTTCAGTGATTCACCAGTAGCGTCCTGGGTCTCGAGGTCTCGTTCAGTGATTCACCAGTAGCGTCCTGGGTCTCCAGGTCTCGTTCAGTGATTCACCAGTAGCGTCCTGGGTCTCGAGGTCTCGTTCAGTGATTCACCAGTAGCGTCCTGGGTCTCGAAGTCTCGTTCAGTGATTCACCAATAGCGTCCTGGGTCTCCAGGTCTCGTTCAGTGATTCACCAGTAGCGTCCTGGGTCTCGAGGTCTCGTTCAGTGATTCACCAGTAGCGTCCTGGGTCTCGAAGTCTCGTTCAGTGATTCACCAGTAGCGTCCTGGGTCTCGAAGTCTCGTTCAGTGATTCACCAGTAGTGTCCTGGGTCTCCAGGTCTCGTTCAGTGATTCACCAATAGCGTCCTGGGTCTCGAAGTCTCGTTCAGTGATTCACCAATAGCGTCCTGGGTCTCGAAGTCTCGTTCAGTGATTCACCAGTAGCGTCCTGGGTCTCGAAGTCTCGTTCAGTGATTCACCAATAGCGTCAAAGATGTGTATCATAATTTCGTGGTCCAATTGGTTCGGGCGTGAGTGGTGGTGGTAGTGATCCAACCTCCTCAGTATGACTTGTGTAGCCAAATGGCTGGCACTATAATGTCTGGCCTTCATTTGCAGCCTCTTGTGACGAAGGCTTGTGATCTTCCTGGCGTCCACAAGTGAAGGTATTGGAATGTCTCTACACCACATGAAGATGATTCAAGATCGTTCGTCAGCCATTTGTGGCTCTTATATTCTCTAGTGTGTAAAAGGTTTCTTCAACGTAAGACACCCTATAACCGGGTTGAATAAAAAACAATAAAATAAACACAGCCACACTGGTTACCTCCATACGCCACCAATATACGGGGTGAACTGGTCAATAGTGGTAGGATCAGGTGGTTAAACCCACTGGTTACCTCATACGCCAGCAATGTACGGGGTGAACTGGTCAACAATGGTTGGGACAGGCTGTTAGACCCACTGGTTACATCCATATGCCACCTATGTACGGGGTGAACTGGTCAACAGTGGTAGAGTTAGGTGGTTAAACCCACTGGTTACATCCATGCGCCGCCAATGTACGGGGTAAACTGGTCATCAGTGGTAGGGACAGGTGGTTAGACCCACTGGTTACATCCATACGCCAGCAATGTAAGGGGGGGAACTGTCATCAGTGGTAGGGACAGGTGGTTAGACCCACTGGTTACCTCATATGCCACCAACGTACGGGGTGAACTAGTCAATAGTGGTAAGGTTAGGTGGTTAGACCCAGGAGGATAAACACACGAGACGCATCTCCCTTACATGACTCCAGGTTTTCAGTTGTCAAATATTGCCACCTGCGCCATCTCGTCTCCAGGTCAGCCACTTGTGAACTAAAACGTGTCGAGTAAGCCAACTCATCATGAGTAACATACCACCATAACAGCTGCAGGATGAGTAAGAACAAACACCAAGGAAACGTACTATGTTAATAACTGATTGATGATTTATGTACACTATTTCTAAGAGGTATCTTCACCGTAAACTATTTCTAACAGGTATTCTTACCGTTATTATGTCAACTATTTCTCATGGGTGTTAAAATCGTTATCATATAAAGTATTTCTAACGTATTTCTACTGTAAACTATTTCTAAAGGTATCTTTACCGTTATTATGTAAACTATTCCAAACAGGTATTTTTACCGTAAACTATTTCTAACAGGTATTTTCACCGTTATTAGGTAAACTATTTCTAACAAGCATTTTTACCGTTATAATGTAAACTATTCCTAACAGGCATCTTTACCGTAAACTATTTCTAACAGGTATCTTACCGTTATGTAAACTATTTCTAGCAGGTATCTTACCGTTATGTAAACTATTTCTAACAGGTATCTTACCGTTATGTAAACTATTTCTAGCAGGTATCTTACCGTTATGTAAACTATTTCTAACAGGTATCTTACCGTTATGTAAACTATTTCTAACAGCTACTTTTACCGTAAGCTATTCCTAGAAGGTATTCTTACCGTAAACTATTTCAAACATGTACTTTTACAGTTATTATGTAAACTATTTCTAACAGGTATTTATACCGGTTTATTTTTCTTTTCTGTGGACTATTATGGAAATCGGTGGAACGTCAATGTAATTCAACTTCGCTGATTCAGCAGCAACAGGTGTTGCCTCTCTTCTTCTTCTGTACACGTAGACCCGTGTCACGGTATGCCGACACACACACACACACAGATAGATAGATAGATAGACAGTTTATTGACCACAACGAGATAAGATTGACATTAAGTAAACATAAATACAATTAAACGTTAAATCTAAAGTAACAATAATCCCTAAATCCACTTTTAATGTTGATACACACACACGATTGTTATGGTATGATTTGACCGCTAAGGTAGCGAGTAAGACACACACACCAGATATCGCTCTTGCGCTAGATTGGCATCACATCTATCGGAGAGATAGATATACGCTAAATAGATCTTCCTTGACTGGATAAATGTACTGAACCAGTTGTCTGATGAGCGATCCAAGCACTAGTGACGCAAACGATGCGTACGAAAGCCACTTTACGCTAAATACTTTATCCTCTCTCGTGTGTGTAAGACATTCCTGAGCGAGTTATCAGCTGCCACTTGTGTTTTGGTAAGGTCCTGCCTGATCTAATAACCAGGTAAGCTGGATACTACGTACCGTAATGTGTGTGTGTGTGTGTGTGTGTGTGTATGTGTGTGTGGCGCCTCCTTCATCAACACGTAAGACATCTTCAGTCATCACTATCTTAGATACTTCGCCTCTCGGGTAGAGAGAGAGATCACGGGTTATCTATAGATACTGTGGTACATCATTTTCCCGCTAGGTGGTTCTATAATGTTATGACATCTGGTGGTTGTGTGTGTGTGTGTGTGATTTCATTGCAGTGTATTGTGATATGAGATTGCTTGCCGCCTGTGGAGTTAAGTCTACATATCACATAGATATGTGCCTTTTATCTTAGCTTAGGCTGATTATATATATATATATATATATATATATATATATATATATATATATATATATATATATATATATATATATATATTATCCCTGGGGATAGGGGAGAAAGAATACTTCCCACGTATTCCCTGCGTGTCGTAGAAGGCGACTAAAAGGGAAGGGAGCGGGGGGCTGGAAATCCTCCCCTCTCGTTTTTTTTTAATTTTCCAAAAGAAGGAAGAGAGAAGGGGGCCAGGTGAGAATATTCCCTCAAATGCCCAGTCCTCTGTTCTTAACGCTACCTCGCTATTGCGGGAAATGGCGAATAGTATGAAAAAAAAAAAAAAAAAAATATATATATATATATATATATATATATATATATATATATATATATATATATATATATATATATCATCCCTTGGGATAAGGGCGAAAGAATACCTCCCACGTATTCCCTGCGTGTCGTAAAAGGCAACTAAAAAGGGGTGGAAATCCTCCCCTCCAGTTTTTACTTTTCCAAAAGAAGGAACAGAGAAGGAGACCAAGTGAGGATTTTCCCTCTCAGGCTCAGTCCTCCTCTGTTCTTGACGCTACCTCGCTAACGCGGGAAATGGCAAATATGTATGAAAAAAAATATATATAAAAGGAGACAAGTCGAGTTTCTTAGTATGTTGTAAGTTGTTAATCAACCAAGATGTAGTTAATGCAAGTAATCAGTTCCTTTCAGTTCCGTGTTTAGTAAAGTTTTGATCTGAAAGTTCCCATCACTGGATCCCTCCACGTCTCCCAAGATGCCAGTGTTAAGAAACCATTACACTTTAACAGCCTTCCTCCTCCTCCTGCTTCTCATTTCCTGCTTCGAAACCGACCAGAACTTCTTCTATTCCTCTAAATATTACCGTGTATTAATGTGTATCATTAGCCCATCATGCCTGTGCACGAATGTCTAGTATCGTAACGGATTATAACATATATTTCCACATATTGTTTGCTCATCCTTCCCGTTCCCACACCCCTCTGGACTTAGCCGTAACATACGAGAGATAATTTGTATTCCCTGCCGTGCTGGCTGCTTCCAATCGCCATCGTATATACTCGGAGGATCCGACCTCGCTGGAGGTCTAGTCACGTAGTGTACACCCTCTCTGATATCGCCCCGCTCGCCTCGAACATCAAGGGGAAGAGCGTTGGCATCTGCTAACGAGTCTTATATAAAGACAGGTTCGCGAGTGTGACACCCTGCGTCATTGACTTAAGACTGCGGAGCAAGGAGGAGAGAGTTAGCGTCTGCTAACGAGTCTCATAGACAGGCTTACGAGTGTTATATTATACCCTCCGTCCTACAGTATGCCTGGGGAGATGGTATGTCCTCAAGTGTCTTTGGAACCTTCCAACTCTCCCCGGGTAGAGAAGCGTCATAATTGCGTCTCACCACCAGCAGGCTGGTGTATACCTACCCATCCCCAGAGAGAGAGAGAGAGAGAGAGAGAGAGAGAGAGAGAGAGAGAGACCGACTTCCGCTCCTTGTGAAACCTTTTAACACTCGACCTCCCACTTGACCCCGAGCCTTCGATCGTTCCCGCTAACCAGAATGTTCGTGTAATTCCCAGAGGACGTGTTCGGCGCGTAATGGAAGGACGCCTCGCTCTAAGAAGGTACGATAAATGCCCTCTGTGTCGTCTCCTCTAAATGCCCTCTGTGTCGTCTCCTCTCTCTTAAGCATCCGTAATGAAGAGCAAGAATCATCCCAGACATTATCATGGTATGACTGCGATGCAATTAGTGTCTACAAGTGAATTAGTTACCCCTCAGTCGGAAATAGAAGAAAACTGTGTATTACTCCTTTCTACTTAATGATACATGTCTATGATGGGGAACGGTCTCTAATTAAGGTAAGCAATGTCCCACCTGCTGTTCACGTTAAGATATGCCAACACCTAATGCCTGACACGTTCTCCAGTCTCATAGCAGCATCTTGAATATCTTACGCTGATATACACGTCACATTTCGCGTGTGAGCAGTTCAAGAAAATAAGTAGTTTATCATCAAATAGCTTCGTTGTCAAATCTGTCCGAGACGGTTGGGGTCCACGGCTCCCACTTAGTATTTATGAATTATACTGCGTCTGGCAAGAACCTGCATACATAACTCAAGAGATACGTTGGACTGCTGTATAACTCCTTACCTCATCTGTCTCGCGAGTGCTGTGGAGCTGAGAGACAGCCAGTCTTAGGATGTCTGGCAGGGGTGCCCATGGTAATATGGAGCGAGCGAGAGAGGTGTCGTAATCATTCAGTCTCTCAGGACGCATAAATGCAAAGGAGGAAGAAGGAGAAGAGTGAGAGGAGTTAGGGGGAAATCAACGCTGACGATCGCACCTGTACGTATACCATGTGAAGTACACACGGAGGAACACATACCACGCCTCTCCCTCCAGAATGAAGAGCTCCAGTCATCATAACCCAGAGGAGAAAAATACATCGTCAGGGATCATCGCCATACCACGTCGTTAGCAAGGGCGCGGGGCGGCGCCGCCAGTCAGCTGGATCATTCTGACGGAAGGCACAGCTAATCACCCACCATCAAGGCTCAAGCAAGCATCCATCCATCCATGTACTATAAGGCCCCTCGCTAAAGCCAGCTGGCGAGGCGGGTCCTCCCTCACTCAACCTCGCTAGCCATAGCAGTGTTCTCGACCTCGACTCCTGACGGTGCTGGCTACAGCTCCTCCCTCCGTCAGGATGATCCACCCCAGCCACTCAGTGACGCAAGATACCAGCAGGAGAGTGAGCTAAAACAGTCAGTGAGGAAGAAAATAAAACTGCTGTGTATATTTTCGAAGACAATGACCAGACGAACCAGGAACTCCTGCATGTGAACCTATATAATGGAGTAAGACGTTCTCTTTACTACCCATTATACAATAGACATAATATCAGTCGTCAGTGAGGACACATGTTAGTTCTCTTGTGAGTGAGGGACAGGCCGCGTGGGGATGGAAGCGATCGAAGCCACGCTCAGCGAACCGAGCGGTTTGAGAGCGCTGATCCGCAGGGGTCGGAAGGAAGCGCTTAGCTTAGCTTCGTGAAAGTATACCATTGTTTTCCCCCTCGGCAAAAGAGGTGCCGCGATTGGCATGAGGATTTCTGTAACGTGTGTGTGTGTGTTGTTGGATCACAGGCTATGTCCCAACCCCTGGGACGCGATTGTTCGGTTACTACACGCAGCATAGTGGTAGTGTGTGGGAGAGGAGGTTCAGCATGCAGCACAGTGGTAGTGTCTGGGGGAGGAGGTTCAGCATGCAGCACAGTGGTAGTGTCTGGGGTAGGAGGTTCAGCATGCAGCACAGTGGTAGTGTGTGGGGGAGGAGGTTCAGCATGCAGCACAGTGGTAGTGTGTGGGGGAGGAGGTTCAGCATGCAGCACAGTGGTAGTGTGTGGGGGAGGAGGTTCAGCATGCAGCACAGTGGTAGTGCTGTGGGGGAGGAGGTTCAGCATGCAGCACAGTGGTAGTGTGTGGGGGAGGAGGTTCAGCATGCAGCATAGTGGTAGTGCCTGGGGGAGGAGGTTCAGCATGCAGCATAGTGGTAGTGTGTGGGAGGAGGTTCCGCATGCAGGATAGTGGTAGTGTGTGGGAGGAGGTTCCGCATGCAGCACAGTGGTAGCGTATATGAAAGTTCTACGCTTATCACTAAGGCAAGGGGTGTCAGGGATTTTATGCTATGGGCGTCATATACGCATTATACTTGTGCGTAAATTGTCTCCTAATTAATGGTGGTTCAAGTCCCACATGCAATACATTGTGCGTCATAAGGACAGCGTCTGGAGGGAGTTGTATGGGTGTTAACCACCACTATGGTGGTAGAAAGGTAGGGGTTAGTGTAGAGTGTGTGTGTGTGTGTGTGTGTGTGTGTCAGTTATAACATGAGGGATGAGGTGGGGTGGTGTCTGTACGTGCATCGTAACGACCCGATAGGATCGTTACAAGCGTCAGGTCGACCAGGAAGGACACCGCATTGTGAGAGTACAGCAACGAGATGGTACAGTTGACCTACTGTTCTCTACTGTGGCCAGAGACCAGATATCTTCTGCGAAAAGGAAATGATAAAACTTACATTTTCTTTTAATTTGCCGTTTCAGTATATCGCTAAATAACGAATAGTTAAATGAATTAACATCAGTATATCGCTAAATAACGAATAGTTAAATGAATTAACATTAAAAGTCAATGTGTCATTATGATGCAAAAGGATTAACAATAATTTCTGATAACGAATAAAATTATTCGTCTGGTAAAAAACGGTGATATTTTAGAGCATGGTAAATGATTAAGGAAGGAAACCTTCCAATATAACTTTTCAAATCCTGAAAAATATATATATATATAATATCTTGTTACTATTTAGTTATATTCTCGTTTTCATTGCTTGCCTTACAGTATGCTAGACGGAGAAATTTGGAAAAGAAATCATTACGTTTCATCCTAGTTATAACGGAAGTCTTGAGCCACGAGTGATCGAACCTATCCCGAACACCCAGTTCGGTACTGCTTCGCCCACACCCCCATCAGCCACTCACGCGCGCGCGCGCGCCCCCAACAACTTGTGTTCGCGAAAACAGCACAAGAGCGCTTGGTGCTCCGAAGACAAATGAATGGATAAACCTTATTAGTTTAACGAAGGAAATTGAATTACTCTCAAGAGAACCTTGCGTTTCCCTGACGGTAGGACGCGAGCCAGCCAACTTAACAAATCCCAGCGACAACCAAATTAGTCATTAGCTAACGTGATAGATATTACGCCAAAGTGGCTGAAGGCTGTTTCACGAACAAGCCCAGTCGCTCACAATTAAAACCCCCTTTGAGCCTGAGGAATGTATTTTGTTTATAATCTAACAAACCGTGGCTCCCAGGATTACATTTTCTATTAGATGAGCAAATGTTAGTCTTTCTATTAGTCTATCCTGGAGGAAGGAGTGTGTACAGTACTGAAGACTGGATGATGGCATTAGGGACGCAAGTATTTGGTTGAAATACAGATGGATGGAGTCATCTCAAGGAAAACTGAGGCAGAAGCTATTCACCAAAGGTTTTGCACGCTAATTCTTTGTGTGTGTGTGTATATATATATATATATATATATATATATATATATATATATATATATATATATATATATATATATATATATATTATACATATAACAATGGGAGTATTTGCAGAAATGAGGGAAATGTGCTCCCAATAACAGGAAGGACCCAGATGAGGCGCCTGGCAACAGACGAGACCCACATGAGGCATCTGGCAACAGACAAGACCCACATGAGGCGCCTGGCAACAGACGAGACCCACATGAGGCGCCTGGCAACAGACGAGACCCACATGAGGCGCCTGGCAACAGACAAGACCCACATGAGGCGCCTGGCAACAGACGAGACCCACATGAGGCGCCTGGCAACGGACGAGACCCACATGAGGCGCCTGACAACAGACGAGACCCACATGAGGCACCTGGCGATAGATGAGACCCACATGAGGCGCCTGGCAACAGACAAGACCCACATGAGGCGCCTGGGAACAGACGAGACCCACAATGAGGTGCCTGGCAACAGACGAGACCCACATGAGGCGCCTGGCAACAGACGAGACCCACATGCATCACCGTAATGGACTTCTGTTAATATTTTGACTAAGATGATAACGGTGTGTGACACGCCGGGAGTCAAGTAGACCGTGCAAAATATTTTTCGTATTAATTCAGTGATCATACAAATTATCTATCTATCTATCTAATATCATGACCTCCATCCCTAATGACATAGGACGCCTGATATTCAAGACTAGGTTGGTGCCTTAACCTCACCCAGCCAGGTGGCTCAATATGTGCAGAGATAGCCAGTTCCCTGGGTTACAAGACCGGCTCCCTCGCTGCCGTACCTGAGGCCCAACATTTTACCTCAGCTTTTTCATTTTAAGGCGTGAGAGACATGGGCTGACGTAGCTATAATGAGATTCTTCGACGAAGTAATTTTAAAACAGAGAACGTGTCCTCAACACTGACGGCGAAGATGTGAGGTTCTTTTTCTCCCCCCTTACCCTCGTCTTTTCTCTCTTCCCACAATCTTTCCACCACTGAGAGTCTGGTTCACGAAACACACCAGTTTCCCACCTGAGATCACGAGTTCATTTCTATAATATTTACGCCAATCACCCTATTATTTTCCTTTTCATCCAATATGCTCCTGAACTACGCGAAGAAATATGGGTGTTGGTTTGGACGAGTCTCCCCGGGACACACTCACACACACACACACACACACACACACACAAGGCCACTGGGATAACTCCACTGCCTCTCCACTCTATAAACCAACAGGTGAATGACTCACTGGTAGAGATGAAGTGTCTTACAGTGGCCACTGTTACCTCAATGCAGTCAAGGCCATATTGTCCGAGTCTGATGTTTGCCGTCGAAGTCTGGTGGACTCGCTGTCTTTGCCTGTTTAATTTGAGGATGAGAGACAGTAGGAGGGCGTGTTATGGTGTCCTACAGACTCATGGGGCCTCATCCTAGCCGTATCCAGGCTTGACCCGAGCGTAATGTAAAGCAAATCTACATAAGTTCAACTGGGAATCCACCTGACAGGGAGAGATAATAAAGTATTCATTGAAAGAACTCGGATATTTGACGTGATCTGGAAAACGAACATCTGTATTGGTACACGAGGCTTCGTTGTCGATCTTGTCGAAAATGGATGGCAAGGAGTACAGCTTCATCTAGGACTGTGTGTGTGTGCGTGTGTGGTTTTGGGGCATTATACACGACAGCTAGAGAATGGATGCAAGCTAATGTGGCCTTTGTTCTTGGCGCTTTCTTGCTAAGGCAGGAAACGGCGATCATTTATCAACATATATATATATATATATATATATATATATATATATATATATATATATATATATATATATATATATATATATTTTTACACTTTGTCGCTGTCTCCCGCGTTTGCGAGGTAGCGCAAGGAAACAGACGAAAGAAATGGCCCAACCCCCCCCCCCCCCATACACATGTATATACATACGTCCACACACGCAAATATACATACCTACACAGCTTTCCATGGTTTACCCCAGACGCTTCACATGCCTTGATTCAATCCACTGACAGCACGTCAGCCCCGGTATACCACATCGCTCCAATTCACTCTGTTCCTTGCCCTCCTTTCACCCTCCTGCATGTTCAGGCCCCGATCACACAAAATCTTTTTCACTCCATCTTTCCACCTCCAATTTGGTCTCCCTCTTCTCCTTGTTCCCTCCACCTCCGACACATATATCCTCTTGGTCAATCTTTCCTCACTCATCCTCTCCATGTGCCCAAACCACTTCAAAACAACCTCTTCTGCTCTCTCAACCACGCTCTTTTTATTTCCACACATCTCTCTTACCCTTACGTTACTCACTCGATCAAACCACCTCACACCACACATTGTCCTCAAACATCTCATTTCCAGCACATCCATCCTCCTGCGCACAACTCTATCCATAGCCCACGCCTCGCAACCACACAACATTGTTGGAACCACTATTCCTTCAAACATACCCATTTTTGCTTTCCGAGATAATGTTCTCGACTTCCACACATTCTTCAAGGCCCCCAGAATTTTCGCCCCCTCCCCCACCCTATGATCCACTTCCGCTTCCATGGTTCCATCCGCTGCCAGATCCACTCCCAGATATCTAAAACACTTCACTTCCTCCAGTTTTTCTCCATTCAAACTCACCTCCCAATTGACTTGACCCTCAACCCTACTGTACCTAATAACCTTGCTCTTATTCACATTTACTCTTAACTTTCTTCTTCCACGCACTTTACCAAACTCAGTCACCAGCTTCTGCAGTTTCTCACGTGAATCAGCAACCAGCGCTGTATCATCAGCGAACAACAACTGACTCACTTCCCAAGCTCTCTCATCCCCAACAGACTTCATACTTGCCCCTCTTTCCAAAACTCTTGCATTCACCTCCCTAACAACCCCATCCATAAACAAATTAAACAACCATGGAGACATCACACACCCCTGCCGCAAACCTACATTCACTGAGAACCAGTCACTTTCCTCTCTTCCTACACGTACACATGCCTTACATCCTCGATAAAAACTTTTCACTGCTTCTAACAACTTGCCTCCCACACCATATATTCTTAATACCTTCCACAGAGCATCTCTATCAACTCTATCATATGCCTTCTCCAGATCCATAAATGCTACATACAAATCCATTTGCTTTTCTAAGTATTTCTCACATACATTCTTCAAAGCAAACACCTGATCCACACATCCTCTACCACTTCTGAAACCACACTGCTCTTCCCCAATCTGATGCTCTGTACATGCCTTCACCCTCTCAATCAATACCCTCCCATATAATTTACCAGGAATACTCAACAAATGGAGAAAAACTGGAGGAAGTGAAGTGTTTTAGATATCTGGGAGTGGATCTGTCAGCGGATGGAACCATGGAAGCGGAAGTGGATCATAGGGTGGGGGAGGGGGCGAAAATTTTGGGAGCCTTGAAAAATGTGTGGAAGTCGAGAACACTATCTCGGAAAGCAAAAATGGGTATGTTTGAGGGAATAGTGGTTCCAACAATGTTGTATGGTTGCGAGGCGTGGGCTATGGATAGAGATGTGCGCAGGAGGATGGATGTGCTGGAAATGAGATGTTTGAGGACAATGTGTGGTGTGAGGTGGTTTGATCGAGTAAGTAACGTAAGGGTAAGAGAGATGTGTGGAAATAAAAAGAGCGTGGTTGAGAGAGCAGAAGAGGGTGTTTTGAAATGGTTTGGGCACATGGAGAGAATGAGTGAGGAGAGATTGACCAAGAGGATATATGTGTCGGAGGTGGAGGGAACGAGGAGAAGAGGGAGACCAAATTGGAGGTGGAAAGATGGAGTGAAAAAGATTTTGTGTGATCGGGGCCTGAACATGCAGGAGGGTGAAAGGAGGGCAAGAAATAGAGTGAATTGGAGTCATGTGGTATACAGGGGTTGACGTGCTGTCAGTGGATTGAAGCAAGGCATGTGAAGCGTCTGGGGTAAACCATGGAAAGCTGTGTAGGTATGTATATTTGCGTGTGTGGACGTGTGTATGTACATGTGTATGGGGGGGGGGGGGGGTTGGGCCATTTCTTTCGTCTGTTTCCTTGCGCTACCTCGCAAACGCGGGAGACAGCGACAAAGTATAAAAAAAAAAAAAAAAAAATATATATATATATATATATATATATATATATATATATACTGCCCAAGCTTCAGATGACAGTAATATATAGAGGTTGTGATATACGACTTCAGACCTTAATAACACTATGCAAGACAATGATATATTCCCCCACCTCTGGTACACAACTGCTGCAGACGGGAACAAATGTTGCCAGCGCGACACGTCATCCAAAGACTGGGAACAAATGTTGCCAGCGCGGCAAGTCAACCACAGACCGGGAACAAATGTTGCCAGCGCAGCATGTCATCCGCAGGAGAGGGGGAAAAAAAACAGTGGAATACAATTACTCCAAACAGGCGAGCAGTTTGATGGCGTGGAGTCTGTGTTCCTCGGAGACAGACGCCCGCTCTCCCTCACTCCCGGAGTATGAGGTGTTCCTTCAGCTCCTGACGGTGAGGAAGTGTACTTGTGTGTCGAGTTCCCTCCTCCCCGACGGTAGCTATGCGTCTCGCCTACTATGGGGTCTTACGACGACGCTGAGCCTCCCAGGTGTGTGTGTGTGTGTGTGTACAGTCGTGTTTACGAACCATTACAAGGTACGGTACTGTAAGACTCCATGTATCGTATCTATGTCCTCTCTGTATAAGTACATCGAGATTACCAAGTACATCCCTCTACCTTCCGTTATCAGACTGGAACACTCGTGTGTGTGTGTGTGTGTGTGTGTGTTTACGTCGCGTTATCTGAACCAATGATCCGACTGAGTACAGGAAGCAGAGGTGATATGGCGTTACAATGTCAGTATCTTACTTGCTGAATGATGTGGCATTCGCAGAGCTCTATCGTGTGTGATAATCAGAAGCTCCGAGCTGCTGTCAACAGTTCTAGGAGGCATTTGGCAGCCACGATCAGCCTTAGGCATCATCTGACAACTTTCAGTAGCCCCGAGTAGCCCCCAGCAGCAGCTCCATGTAGCCTTGAGTGTGCCAACCCAAAGTAGGAGCCAGTAGCCTCGTGTTTCCTCATCAATCCCTTGTAGCCTCGACACGACTGGGCAGCCATGAACGAGACCTCACTAGCTTCGGGGTGACTTAAGCCGCCTGAAGGAGCTGTGTGTAGACCTGAATCAGGTACCCTACAGAAGACTCCTCCTTCTTCAGAAGACTCCCCCTGCCTCAGAAGACTCCTCCTCCCTCAGAAGACTCCTTTTGCTTGTTTCTAGTCACTATGAGTGTCGTCAGTCCCTCCCAGGAGGAGCCCCAGATGTGGTCCCAACTGCTTCAGGAGCACCTGGCCCTAACTCCCATCACCAGAGCGATGGACTCGGTGACATGTGGCAACCTCGAGGCACCATAAAGGAAAACACTTGGAGGGTGACAACCTCGAACATCACCACCATCACCAACAGGCAGCACACTGACGCCTCCACCATCACCCGACAGCACACTGTACCCCTCCAGCATCCCCAGCAGGTAGCTCCTACCACCACTATTTCAATCCCTCCGAGTTAAAAAAGAAAATCTGCCAGAGCCGTCACTCACCCAGCTCTTCCCAGAAGGCATTACTTCCCTCCTCACTCCTTACACCATGACTTACATCAATCCTGAGCGCCCTTATCTTCGTCAGCAGCATATGTGCATCCCCCTTTCTGCCGCTGTTATCCTCCTCACAAAATCCCACTGACTTTATCCCCTGGACGTTCCCGAACCAATCTGCCCGATTCCCCTTCCATTCACTCTCGCTTACAAGTAGAACGTCCAGGTTCCTCTCATCCAGCGACCCTTGTAACTCTTCCTTCTTTTCATTTTGGTTTACATCCACACATGTTCAGAGCCCTCAGTCAGAGCCATGAAGGACGTATCCTCCTCACCTGGCTCCTCACTTTCCTCTTTATATAACATATATATATATATATATATATATATATATATATATATATATATATATATATATATATATATATATATCCAACTAATTCATTGCACGCACCATTATACAAACCACAACTAAAATGAATATGACATAACTAAGACCTCTTCAATCAGATCTGACAAATTACCTCACCTCTCCATTCCAGCGGTGTTCTAAAACACCAAGAAATACACTTCTATTCCAGCCAAGCCACAATGGCACTAAGGTATTCTACCGTAAAGAATACGATAGGTTCATTACCATGCCCCGCTGGAGGGGGCCCCCGGTAATCACAGAGTTAAAAGCTAATTGCCCGCCATACTTAGTAACCAACGAGCATACAGCCTCTCTCTCTCTCTCTCTCTCTCTCTCTCTCTCTCTCTCTCTCTCTCTCTCTCTCTCTCTCTCTCTCTCTCTCTGTTAAATGCACATATGTATATTATGGTAAATTCATGGAACAGCGACCCGTATTGTTTTGGGGTTTTCTACAGGAAAACCAGCTCAAGTCGAGGACTGCATAGGGATCTTTTAACCAGGTAAGACCCCGCTCTGGCTACAAGTCTCTCTCTCTCTCTCTCTCTCTCTCTCTCTCTCTCTCTCTCTCTCTCTCTCTCTCTCTCTCTCTCTCTCTCTCTCTGCTGCAATTCCTATACCAAGTCAGATCCCGCTTTTGAAGGATCTAACCACTTCTCCGTCAAAGGCTTCAGCCTCGTATGTTCGCAAGACCCAACGAAACCTACCCGTGGATCGTCTGTCTGTCTGTCTCAAACCTTGATTGCAAAGTAAATGTTTTCGTATATATATATATATATATATATATATATATATATATATATATATATATATATATATATATACGTGTGTGTGTGTGTGTGTGTGCGTGTTTACATATATACCCATATATAACGACAGGTATTGAGAGAGAGAGCTCAGAAATCTCACAAGTTACTTCGTGAGGTTGATGTTAGTAGAGTCAGTCATACGAAGACGCCGGCCCGCCCCTCTGTACGGTGAGGTGTGGGGCAAAGTCACCAGGGAATTGGACTCGTCTTGGAGGATATATTGCAGTACCTTCGGGTGGCACATTGCCCTTCCCTGGACGCACAGCTGATCTAGCTATTCATCCTGGCCCGAGATCCAATAACAGATGATAGACCGACACTCGTTAATTTCACCCTTGTTGACCTCAGTGCCCGGGGGTCATAAGTCACCTAACTTTCTTGCCAACTCGCCGGATATGTCCTCTTTGTTTCCAAGTTCCCTGGAGTTCCTGGGGATCCGTCTTTATTGACGTCTGAGATGCTTTGTGAACGAGGCCATTCGTAATTTACAAGACGGGCTGATGTATTGTCTTCTCGCATGTGCAAATACACTATGAGTGAGGGAGGTGGAGATAAGACATATTATATTTCACTGCACAGTATACATTTGTCATTTCTTTTGGACGGTCTGTTTTTCTTCTTGCATGTCTTGTATTCATGACCCATTATTCTTATTGTCTATTGTTGCGTCTAAAGATAAACAAACACAATTACTGATGTGGACTGTCTGACATGTGCTTAATATCAGATACTTTTGATAAACACACACACATATATATATATATATATATATATATATATATATATATATATATATATATATATATATATATAAGATTTTGTGTGATCGGGGCATGAACATGCAGGAGGGTGAAAGGAGGGCAAGGAACAGAGTGAATTGGATCGATGTGGTATACCGGGGTTGACGTGCTGTCAGTGGATTGAATCAAGGCATGTGAAGCGTCTGGGGTAAACCATGGAAAGCTGTGTAGGTATGTATATTTGCGTGTGTGGACGTATGTATATACATGTGTATGGGGGTGGGTTGGGCCATTTCTTTCGTCTGTTTCCTTGCGCTACCTCGCAAACGCGGGAGACAGCGACAAAGCAAAAAAAAAAAAAAAAATACATATATATATATATATATACACCAGAACGTTTAATGTTCACATATAAATCAATCCAAACACTTTCACCACCGCGCTCGCGAGAATCGAACCCAGGCTACAGAGGATGGTCATAGCAGAGCGTACCCCTGGACCAGCAATGAGCTGAAGAGCTTAGGAAAGATAGCTACTACTCGCTCAGCGGTGGGTCTGGGATACGCGGTCCGCCTACCATTCTCGTTGGCCCGGATACGATTCTCGGGCGGACGGTGGTGAAATTGTCAGATATATATATATATATATATATATATATATATATATATATATATATATATATATATATATATATATATATTCCTTACTTTACCCGCAATTGAATGGATACATCACGAATACACGAACGACAGCCATATTCGTTCACATTCGGTCTCTAGCTGTCATGTAGAATGTATCGAAACCAGAGCCCCCGATCCACAGCGGAGCCTTGTTGGCTACTGCACAGTTTACCATGACCGCGACATATGCATAGTTCAGCCCATGAGCAGTACGTCGCCCCTTATATACCACATCACTCCAAATCTTTCAATCTAATGCACGTTTCCCTCAATATTGAATCACCAGATCCCGATGCCCTCCCTTCGTCCTCGCTGCCTTCCACACCCTGGTGCACAAATCATTCTGCCAACCTCTCCTCACTCATCCTCTTCATATGGCCAAAACATTCCAGCCCACGCTGGTGGGGCCTCAGAGTTATATTAACCACCACAACCACACATCTTACACCGTCATTCCTGACTCGATCAACTCACGTCGTATTTCATTTCCGACACGTCTACCCCTCTTCCTGTCCGCTTTCAACCGAGATTCATGACTCACACCAACACTTCTGGAACTATTGGATCTATATCACCTCACACCAACACTTCTGGAACTATTGGATCTATATCACACCCATTCATCTTCGTCTTTTCTTTCCACACACTCCTTAACGCGCCCAAGACCTTAACGCCATCTTCCACCTTACGTCTCATGTCATCTCCCATTGTCCCATCGGCGCCTATGTTCACTCCTAGATACCTAAAGGACCTCAGTTCCTCCAAGTCCTCCCCATTTCAAGTCACACTCGGTCAGCTCTGTCTCACTCTCTTCTATTCAATGTTGCCAACTTCTCAACTTTATTCTCCAGCACACTTTCCATAAATGTAATCACTGGTTTCTGAAGTGTCTGGCTAGAGTCTACCACCAGAACTGCGTCATCTACAAACAGCATTTGGTTTATCTCCCGAGCCACCCTTCAGGATACTCCTAGCCTGCTCTATACCCCCAAGACCCTCTCATTTACCTCCCTCACTCATCCGTCCATACTACTCATGTGAACAGTCCTTGGCGACTTGACACATCCTTGACGCAGATCCAACTTCACCCAAAACCACACACCTTCCATTCTTCCTACTCGGTAATAATCCTCCTATCCTAGCAAAAGCATTTGGTAACTCTACATCTACCCTATATATTCGTAACACTTTCCATAAAGCATCTTTGTCCATCTTGCCAGAGGCTTTATCCACATTCATTAAATCCATATACATTTTACTCTCTTTTCGTAAGTATTTCATCACACATTATAGGGGAGAAAGAGAGAAATACTATCCACGCATTCCTGGCGTGTTGTAGAAGGCGACTAAGAGGGGCGGGAGCAGAGAGGGGCTGGAAATCCTCCCTTCCTGTATTACTTTGGAAATCCTCCCTTCCTGTATTACTTTCCAAAAGAAAGAACAGAGCAAGGAGGCAAGTGAGGAATTTTCCATCTAAGGCTCAGTCATCTGTTCTTGTCGCTACCTCGCTCACTCGGGAAATGACGAGCATGTATGAAAGGAAAAGAAGTATGAATATCACACATAACAAGCCCCTGGTCCACATATCCTTTTCTACTTCTGAAGCAACGTTGCTCTTCCCAAATCAGCTGTATAGCAACCATCCTCTCAGTCACCAGGTATACTCAACTCTGTAACTCTAACATCCAGTAATGTTTACCTTGCCTTTATAGGAGGGCACTGTGCATGCGCTCGCCTCTCTTCATGCACCACACCTCCTCAGCCGTTCATACGTCGAACAGCCTCAATACCCCAGTGTGCAACATAGTTCACCTCTTTCTGGACAAAAGCCGAATGCCGTCTCAGCCACTATCGATGCTTTCTCGCATTTCATCCTGCGCAAGGCTTCCACTACCTCCTCTCTCTCCCTCTCTCTACACCGTCCTATTCAGCAGGGACATCTCTCACTCCGCGTCGCACCTCTCCTCAAACGCACCACATCCGCCTCCATGTCATCGTCTAACGCATTCAGCGCTCCTTCAAAAGAATAATTCCATCTCCTTTTCATATCTTTGTCGGTTACCATTTTCCCCAACCATTCTTAGGGACCTCTCCCTCTCTCATTCTCTAGCTCTCGCTCTCTCTCTCTCTCTCTCTCTCTCTCTCTCTCTCTCTCTCTCTCTCTCTCTCTCACACACACACACACACACACACACAAACACTTGTGTGTGTATATATATATATATATATATATATATATATATATATATATATATATATATATATATATATATATGTAAGAGACAGATATATATTCAATCGGAGCTGTTACATACATGTGGTGTGGAGAGATGTGCGAAGCAGTGAAGGGTTTTATCATGAGAGTGAGGAGTGTGTGCGAGTAGGAAGAGAGGAGAGAGGGCGAGTTGTTGCGGTTGTAGCAAGGTCTGCGGCACGGGTGTGTGATGTCACCATAGCTTTTCAATTTGTTTATGGATGGGGTGGTGAGGGAGGTGAATGTAAGGGTCTTAGAGAGAGAGAGAGAGGAGGAGGAGGTATGCAGTCTGTTGGGGTTGAGGGAGACTGAGAAGCGAGTCAGTTGATGTTTACTGATGACACAGCGTTGTTGGCAGATTCGAGTGAGTAACTGTATAAGCTGGTGTTTGACTTTGGGAGATGGTGTGATAGGAAAATCGAGAGTAAAGGTAAATAAAAGGAAGGTTATTTGGTTAAGAAGAATAGGTCATTCGGAGTTCGAGTGGTGAGAAGTTGGAGGTAATGGGATGTTTTAGATACATGACAGTGGATATGACGCCAGATGGAACCACGGGAGCTGAAGTGCGAGCTGTAGAAGGAGGTGATGTGGCTGTGCGCACAGAGGGATGTGTGGAACGAGAGGTCACTGTTTTTCAGGGCAAAGATGGAGATGTTTGGTATTGTATGGTTGCGAGGCGTGGCTTTACACATAACTTTAAAGGAGATAATGGAGCTATTGAAAACAAAATGTTTGGAGACTATATGTGGAGAGGAGAGGGTTGGTCGAACAAGGAATGATAGGATAAGATAGAGATATGGTAGCGAGGAATGTGTATGAGAGAGCTGAGGAGAGTGTGCTAACATGGTTTGGACGCATGGGAAGGATGAGTGAGGATACGATGACTAAGAGAGGATCCGTGTCGGAGGTGGAAGAAACCAGAAAAAATGGGAAACCAAGGAAGAGGTGGAAGGAGGGGGTGAAAGATGTTTTGAGGATTAGAAGTCTGGGCTTACAAGAATGCATAAGGCGGGCAAGAGATACAGCAAATTGGATCGATATGGCATGTAGGGGACGACGTGCTATTAATGGGCTGAACCAGGTCATATGAAGCGGTCCGGGGAAACCATGGAAAGGTATGCTGGGGCTGGTTGTGGACAGGGAAATTCTGGCTTAGGTGCACTGAACAAAGCTAGATAATGGATTTGAACGGACTAGGCCATTTCTTCGTCTGTTCCTGTTTGTAGTGGCATTTGAAGTACAAGAAATGACATGGATGGAAAAAAAGAGTACTGAAAGTAAGTGAACATGGAAAGCTTACATGTGCGGGTGAAGTGTGTGGTAAGAGGCAGGTGTGATGTAGGTGTTTGAAAAAGGGTAATGACTGGTGGGATGAGGACGTCAAGTGGCAAGTGAAAGAGAAGAGAGAGGTGTATGAGCGATACCTACAGTGAAGGAGTGCGAGTGACTGGGAGGTGCACAAGAGAAAGTAGCAAGAGAGCAAGAGGAAGGTTCACAGTCTGACACAGAAGGCAAATGAAGGAAGAGGTGAGAGGATCGTAAACTTCAGGGAAAATAGAAAAATGTCTTGGAAAGAGAAAGTCACAGTGATAGGATGGGGAAAAGGTGGTGATAGCTCGGCCATCACAGCAGAAAAATTGACACTCAAGAATAATGTCGTGTAAGTCACGAGCTGTCGAGTGTTTCGTGTAAGCTGGAGAGAGTGTTCGTCTGCGAAGTGATCGCCAGCAATCCACTTGTATGCGAGGCAGACAGAAAAATACAACCACCTGGGCCAGGGAGGGGAAGTGGACAGCCACTGTAGTTGCGTGTCACGGCACCGCCGCCGTCCCTAACCTTACCTTGGTCGGTGGTTGTCTATCTACCTGCCTGTCTGTGTCGACCCACCCGTCTGTCTGTCTGTTTCTCTGTTTCTGTCTGTACGGATGTAGTACAAAAGTGTCAGTATAACTTGTCGTACAACGTCCCAGGCATGTCGTATGCCTAACGACATTACCTTCTCAATATTATTCCTTTCTCTTTACAAATTACCAATCGTGTAATAACCTCTGCTCTGATAATGAGACACCAGGGCACCTCCAACATGAGACCAATTTTCTGCTCATCATCATCAGGCCTTAATTACCAAATTTGTGACTAATCTCCAACTCAAATTTTCTCATTAACTCGAATATTACAGGTGTTATACCTTACATTATGTGGTTCCTGTCGGTCCTCTCTCTCTCTCTCTCTCTCTCTCTCTCTCTCTCTCTCTCTCTCTCTCTCTCTCTCTCTCTCTCGTTGTCACATTATCCTCTGGTTCTCATAGCATCCCTCCCGCCTCTCCTCTCTTCACCATCCACCCAGTCCCTATTTATCGGGTCGTTACTCTTTATTGCCCACTAGTGTGTGTTATCAGGCCACCATCCACCGCCTGCTTACGGTCGTTAAGCCCTCCAACTGCCTCGTTAATCGCTTCATTTTCTCACAATCAGCAATACCAATATTCCTGATTATTTTCATCAGTAATATCGAAGGAGACGGTGCGTTATCTCCCCCTAACCTCGTTATCTCTCCTTTATCCAATTATGACTACAGACACAGTCCATCTCTCCGTGCTTATAGCTCAGGGGTAGAAATATCAGTCATGATAACGTGAGATACTATGATAACATCTCGCGAAGTGATAAGTACCCCCTGTATGGACTGATCCCACTGCCCCAGTGGGATGATCCGTTGGGTTATCAGTGATTTGATGAAGCCTTCACTTTATACACCAGCTGCCTCGAGCTGCTTCTGCCTTGTATTAATGAGGTGAGTATTGGATTCCTTTACCAAAGATGAAATCACTGGTCTTCAATAATGCCATTTCCCAAACATTCTTTTTTTTTCCTCATGTTTCCTGAGCTTTCTCTTCTCTCGTGAGTGGAGTTTTACGTAACTTATTTGTTTTTTATCATTTGTCATCTTTATCGCCATTATTACCTTCTTTATCAAATATTATTTCCTGGCTTTCTATCACAGCATCAACAGAAAGAGATTCCTATACCACTGTCTTCCACTGTGGCAAGACATCCCTATAGCAAAGTGGTCGGCAGGGTACGGTACTTACTCCCTTTGTCCCGCCTCCTGGAGACCCTGGGAAGCTATATATATACTGATCCTACCCACACGGCCACAGACACTACTAAACACGGACGTGCAGGATGAAGGATACAGTGATATTAACCGTAGGCATGCACGGCAGTCCTGAAACATGTAGCATACACAAAACCTGGTTGTGGTGCATGTAATAGCCTAGCAGCAGCAGAGGATACATGCCGCAAGCAGCCGAGTTGGCGAGGTGGATAGGAGAAAAGACTGTTTGAAATGGAGGAGAAGACCAGTGAGTAGTGCCATCCTCACGCCGGGCCCGCCCGCCTCTACTAACACCACAGGCTTTCGCTCCCCCACCCCACAACCTCCTGCTTCAGTCCTCTGCATGACCTTTGAATAACTTGTTCCGCGTTCCATGGCATAATGCAGAGATACCAAAACCCGAGAGATGACCACACATAGGCGCGTGTCGTTGTTAGAGTTTTTTTTTTTCGCTCTCTCAGCAACCACGCGCCTCTGCTTCAGTTGAAGCAGGCAGCCAAAATCCGATGGCATGCATACATTGGTGTGTATGTTCCATGGGATAATACAGAGATTTCCAAAATCCACACCATTTTTTTTTCAACACCCATCTCTTATTTTTCAACACCCCAACCTCCAGCATCGCCTGTTACTTGACCAGTCTTGCTATGGATGTAGGTCTGTCCTCATCTGTCATCCACTCATCCTTCACACATTTTCCCATGTTTACCACAGTACTATAAATCCCGGTGAATCCCAGTGGTGAGGGCCATGTCCCCAAAGTTGGACAGATGAGTTACAAAACTGACGAAGCTGTGGCGCTTTACCCTAGCAAACACATGGTGTAAGTGAAGCCAAGAACGAAGGGAGGAATGAAGAGCAGGGTGAGCTTTGGGCCGTCCACCTGCCCCAGGGATCGAACTAAAGTCAGTGCATCAAAAATCAGTAACGCGTATCACTAAATAACATACTGCGTGTATGGGTCATCGTGTTAGTCCAAAACATGTGTTTCCCTCATGACAAAGTCCAACCAGAACTTATGTCTCGATCTCGACTGGAGTCATCAACATGTGGGATCTGTGCTGTGTGACGGAATGATGTGGCAGAAGGTCGCCTCCTCCTGCGCATTGCATGTATATGATCAACACACTGAGGAGTTGTCGCCAACTAAATGGTTCTTGATTTGTGCTACATCCTCCTGGCACGACGAAGCAGAAAGTTGCTACTAGAATTAATCCACTCAGTTTGCTTCATACACTTGCAGTGCTAGTATAGACAGTGTTCCTGATCACAGCTGCTGGAGCCATTACCTCAGTCATAACAGGTTATAAACACTGCAGATTTGAATCATCTCTCAAAGAGACATGTCTGATGCTCGGCTGATGACATATTTGTGCACATGTCAGCTTCATCAGTTTATCTGCATCTCCCGTCATGCACAATCTATTCTACCAGGAGTAGTAGACACCTTTCCCCAGATGATGGGAACTTACAGGAAAACATCGGTCTAGCGATACAGAACTTCACATTAGCTTCAATAATTCATTCAGACAATATAACGAATAGAAGAGGTTACGAACGCTTACGAATGTCAACATCGTTGTCCTGGATATATAACAGACCATCAGTGTAACAGATCCAGTCTTCCTAAACTAGAACAGACCATCACTGTAACAGATCCAGTCTTCCTAAACTAGAACAGACCATCAGTGTAACAGATCCAGTCTTCCAAAACTCTGACTTGAGAGATCGTGTAGCACACTTGAGAATGACATTGGACGGCTTGGTTCCTTCTGTCCACTGCGAGTGTCCGGCTCAGTGCCATATATGTCACTCCACCTCAGCCTCTATGAGGAAAGGATTGGGGCAAGGGAGGAGTGGGTGTAGACAGGCCACGGGGCTTCTAACCGAAGGGGTAATTACTTATTTCTATTGTACGGGGAAGGAATTCTACACTTCGTAGGGGTCACCAAACGTTTGAACATTCTCTGTGTGTGTGCAGCTGTGTTTCCCTGTGTCTCTGTGGCGGGGAATTTTGCCTTGAAACCACCGGCACCAAACACTATCCCCCCACCAACCCACACACACACACACACACACACATCAACTCTCTCTCATCACCACCACAATAATAATCCTTGATCTCTAACATGTAATATCGTCCCTCTGCCTATCATTCATATTTTCCGATGGGTTTACCGAAAAAGGTTTGTCGCACTTAACGCAATGAAAAGCTATAAGCACCTCAAAGGCAATACAATGCTACAATAAAAACAAGGCAATTAAAAATATCCATTTGATAATTCCACTTTCATCCAGAGAACAGAATATTCAATCCGACATTCTTTCTAATCAGCTCCTGTTTATGGTGGGTTTTATGCCCATTGTGTCTCCGTCCATCATCATGATTAACCTCGGCGGGGCCGTATATGATTAATATTACTCTCCAGAGCTGATTTCAGCCTCGAGTTGCCTCACCAAGAGCAGGAGGGGAAGGGGAGTGAGTCCACCACGAACGATCCTCCTCTTAATGGTGTCTGAACCCCTCTCACCTGGACAGGTCAGTGCAGAATGGTCTCGAGAAGGAGTTCCTACTTGTTAAAACTTGCGATAGAATCTCAGTTTCAGAAGCTGGAGAGAGAGAGAGAGAGAGAGAGAGAGAGAGAGAGAGAGAGAAAACATTGTACTAAGAAAATATAATGAACTTCGGTTATATATATATATATATATATATATATATATATATATATATATATATATATATATATATATATATATTCCTTGTCCACGGGAAAATGAAATACGATAAGTTCCCAAGCGCACTTTCGTGTAATGATCACATCATCAGGGTAGATACGAGAAAGAAATATAACAGTCAGCTGATATACAGCGAAGCATATATATATATATATATATATATATATATATATATATATATAATCCCTGGGGATAGGGGAGAAAAAATACTTCCCACGTATTCCCTGCGTGTCGTAGAAGGCGATTAAAAGGGGAGGGAGCGGGGGGCTGAAAATCCTCCCTTCTCGTTTCTAATTTTCCCAAAGAAGGAACAGAGAAGGGGGCCAAGTGAGGATTTCCCTCAAAGGCTCAGTCCTGTTCTTAACGCTACCTCGCTAACGCGGGAAATGGCGAAATGGTATGTGAAGTGTCTGGGGTAAACCATGGAAAGTTCTGTGGGGCCTGGATGTGGAAAGGGAGCTGTGGTTTCGGTGCATTATACATGGCAGCTAGAGACTGAGTGTGAGCGAATGTGACCTTTGTTGTCTTTTCCTAGCGCTACCTCGCGCACATGCGGGGGGACGGGGTTGCTATTTCATGTGTGGCGGGGTGGCGACGGAAATGAATAAGGGCAGACAGTATGAATTATGTCCATGTGCACATATGTATATGTCTGTATGTGTATATATTTGTATACGTTGAGATGTAAAGGTGTGTATATGTGCGTGTGTGAGCGTGTATATATGTACATGTGTATGTGGGTGTGTGGGCCATTCTTTCGTTTGTTTCCTTGCGCTACCTCGCTGGCGCGGGAGACTGCGACAAAGTAAGATAAATGAATAAATTAATAAATATATATATATATATATATATATATATATATATATATATATATATATATATATATATATATATATATTGAGATTGAATGCAGAATGGAAAAAGGTGAGAGCAAATGACGTAAGGCGAGTGAGGGAGGAATGGGATGTATTTAGGGAAGCAGTGATGGCTTGTGCAAAAGATGCTTGTGGCATGAGAAAAGTGGGAGTTGGGCAGATTAGAAAGGGTAGCGAGTGGTGAAATGAAGAGGCAAGATTGTTAGTGAAAGAGAAGAGAGAGGCATTTGGACGATTTTTGCAGGGTAGTAGTACGAATGACCGGGAGATGTATAAAAGAAAGAGGCAGGAGGTGAAGAGAAAGGTGCAAGAGGTGAAAAAGAGGGCAAATGAGAGTTGGGGTGAGAGAGTATCATCAAATTTTAGGGAGAATAAAAAGATGTTTTGGAAGGAGGTAAATAAAGTGCGTAAGGCAAGAGAACAAATGGGAACATCGGCGAAGGGGGCTAATGGGGAGGTAATAACAAGTAGTGGTGAAGTAAGGAAGAGATGGAGTGAGTATTCTGAAGGTTTGTAGAATATGTTTGATGATAAGAGTGTAGATATAGGGCGTTTTGGTCGAGGTGGTGTGCGAAGTAAGAGGGTCAGGGAGAATGGTTTGGTAAACAAAGAGGTAATGAAAGCTTTGCGGATGGTATTGCAGTGGAATTAATTAAAAAAGGGGGTGACTGTGTTGTTGACGGGTTGGTAAGGATATTCAATGTATGTATGACTCATGGTGAAGCGTATGAGTATTGGCGGAATGCATGCATAGTGCCATTGTACAAAGGCAAAGGAGATAAAGGTGATTGTTCAAATTACTCGGGTATAAGTTTATCGAGTGTTCCTGGGAAATTATATGAGAGGGTATTGATTGAGAGGGTAAAAGCATATACAGAGAATCAGACTGGGGAAGAGCAGTGTGGTTTTAGAAGTGGTAGACCATGTGTGGATCAAGTGTTTGCTTTGAAGAATATATGTGAGAAATACTTAGAAAAACAGATGGATTTGTATGTAGTATTCAAGGATCTGGTGAAGGCATAAAAGAGAGATGATAGATATGTTTTGTGGAAGGTAATAAGAGTATATCGTGTAGGAAGTTGCTAGAAGCAGTGGAAAGTTTTTATCGAGGATGCAAGGCATGTGTACGTGTAGGAAGAGAGGAAAGTGATTGGTTCCCAGTGAATGTCGGCTTGCGGCAGGGGTGCGTGATGTTTCCATGGTTGTTTAATTCGTTTATGGATGGGGTTGTGAGGAAGGTGAATGCATGAGTTTTGGAGAGGGGCAAGTATACAGTCTGTTGTGGATGAGAGGGCTTGGGAAGTGATTCGGTTGTTGTTCGCTAATGATACAGCGCTGGTGGCTGATTCGGGTGAGAAACTGCAGAAGTTGGTAAGCGAGTCTGGTAAAGTGTGTGAAAGGAGAAAGCTGAGAGTAAATGTGAATAAGATCAAGGTTATTAATCTCAGTAGGGTTGAGGGACAAGTTAACTGGGGAGGTAAGTTTGAATGGAGAAATGTTTTAGATATCTGGAGGCGGATTTAGCAGCGGATAGAACCATGGACGCGGAAGAGAGTCAAAAGATGGGGGAGGGGGCGAAGGTTCTGGGAGCATTAAAGAATGTGTGGAAAGCGAGAGCGTTATCTCGGAGAGCAAAAATGGGTATGTATGAAGGAATAGTGGTTCCAAAAATGTTATATGGGTGCGAGGCATGGGCTATAGATAAGGTTGTGCGGGGGAGGGTGGATGTGTTGAAAATGAAATGTCTGAGGACAAGATGTGGTGTGAGGTGGTTTGATCGAGTAAATAATGAAAGGGTAAGAGAGATGTGTGGTAATAAAAAGTGCAGATGAGAGAGCAGAAGAAGGTGGATTGAAATGGTTTGGTCACATAGAGAAAACGAAAGAGGAAAGAGGATATATGTGTCAGAGGTGAAGGGGACGAGGAGAAGTGGGAGACCAAATTGGAGGTGGAAAGATGGAGTGAAAAAGATTTTGAGCGATTGGGGCCTGAACAAGCAGGAGGTTCACGTGAAAGGCGTGCAAGGAATAAAGTGAATTGGAACGATGTGGTATGCCGGGGTCGACGTGCTATCAATGGATTGAACGAGGGCATGTGAAGCGTCTGGGGTAAACTATGGAAAGTTTTGTGGGGCCTGGATGTGGAAAGGGAGCGGTGGTTTCGGTACATTACACATGAGAGCTAGAGACTGAGAGTGAACGAATGTGGCCTTTGTTGTCTTTTCCTACCGCTACCTCGGGCGCGCGCGGAGGGAGGGGGGTTGCCATTTCATGTGTGGTGGGGTGGCGATGAAAATGGATTAAGGCAGCAAGTATGAATATGTACATGTGTATATATGTATATGTCTGTGTATGTATAGGCATGCATACGTTGAAATGTATAGATATGTATATGTCCGTGTGTAGACGTGTATGTATAAACATGTGTATGTGGGTGGGTTGGGCCATTCTTTCGTCTGTTTCCTTGCGCTACCTCGCTAGCGCAGGAGACAGCCACGAAGTATAATAAATAAAATATATATAATAAAGTGATCTTATATCACCTCGCAGGCAAGCTGCTTGTCACGATTGCAGGGACTTTGCTTGGCTTGCTTGTGGTGAGTGGGGAGGAGGGGTGGCTAGCGAACAATGCCAAGAACGCGGAGGGCTCCTTACTGATTACCTACCCGACTCAAGGAAGAAAACGGGGGAACTGCCACTTACTGCCGTATTGTTTCCGTGTTTGTGTGTGAGAGAGAGAGAGAGAGAGAGAGAGAGAGAGAGAGAGAGAGAGAGAGAGAGCATATAGAGATGTCTGTTCAGTAATCAAGCCCCACAGGTCTTATGTTGGTAACCTGTCAGGTGAGTCTTTAGGTTACCCCGTCGTCTGGTTGGTATAGGTCACCCTCTCAGGTAGGTCCACCACCTAGAAGCTTAGGTCAGCTTCCCCCTTTGGACCGTCCGAGGGTCGTGAGTGACCGTACAGAACACGTATGCAGTAGTGGCGTGTGCGACACACAAGGACCTCCACTCGAGCCAGGCCAAGCCAGACCAATGAAACTACGAAGTGGATCGACCCTCCAATACTCACTCCTAATTACCAGAACGATCCGCTTCTTTGTATTTTGCACAGGACGACGATCGCCGATGAGTAACTCTTCGATCATGCAAAAGAAACCTATAAAGGCTAGAGAGGCTGATTAAGCTTGGCTCAGCTTCGTGGGCGTTTATTATAACGTCCTCCTCAGCTTCATACGAGAACTCCCTCACCCTCCTATTGTCTGATATGCCTTACGTGATGGGTCAACACAGCCACAACCCACGCTCAGCTCTAGAGCTCATACATTCCCACCTCTACGTCACAGGGGACGATGGCTCACGTATGTGACTACAGAACAACTTCATACAGGTAACGTATGGAGGATACGCTGCTTTGATTCTAGAAGTGACACTCGTTAGAATATACGACCGACACACACGCCCAGTACACCCTACCCAGTCGGGGTATACCATGACAGATACACCCACACATATACCTCTACCAGACACTTAAATGAGTGTCGTCTCTGCCCTCACTCCATAACGCTAGCGGGGAAACGCAATCCATACACCTGTACACACTTACCTATCCTTTCTTCGTATATGTTCGTATTTACGTTAGAGTCACAGGAGTGGGGAGGTGTTCGCAACCATACCCTGTGGTGTAGTTGTTACTGTTTGTTGGGTTTTACGGCCATCGGCCTACGAGGAAGGTCACTGGGCCTGCAACCTGTGGTATAATGTGTGGCCGATGGTGTCGTGAGGCGTTAAGTGTGGGCTGGTATGATGTTGGGAGTGTGAGGTGATAGTGAGTCAGCTGGTGTGACTGAGGTGTGACTAGCGGTTGTGATCTCGAGATTAGCTACTCTCTCTCTCTCTCTCTCTCTCTCTCTCTCTCTCTCTCTCTCTCTCTCTCTCTCTCTCTCTCTCTCTCTCTCCCTCCTCACTGTCAGATAAGACACTCTCTCTCTCCCCTGCAACCATGACCAACCAGCGCGTCAACAACCAGCCAGACAAGCAGGCAGACGCTGGTACGATCGATCGCTGGGGGAAAGGACTCGCCTTCGTCAGAGACAGAGATAAATGGAGCGCCAGAGTCCTGAACGAACGAAAACTCGTTCAGTAATTTTCCCCACTAATAGTTTAATTGAGCGTAATGCATCGATAATTGCTCGCCTCCCTACTTACGTGGTGGGAAAAAAGAGTGTAGGCGAGACAGACAGACAGAGAATAGGGAGGAAGGATGAACAGAGGAAGACAGAAAAAGAAAATACAAGAGACAGACTCACAGACTAGCACGGGTTTCCGTGGTGTAGCGGTTAACAATGCTGACAATGATTCACGCCCTGGCTTTCCCAGGTTTAAGTCCTAGATGCAGCGGTCGTCCCACATCCAACCCAGCTGTTCATCCTCCCCTTGCAGCTGGTCGATAGATAGGTACTCGGCTAAGGCTGGGGTGTATGTACGTGTATACACATAGGGATAAAGATACGGTACGTATAAACAAAGGTAAGAGACGGGGCAACACAAGTGTAAAACTTGCTCCACTTAACACACAAAATGGTCACACATGGACAGACAGACAGACAGAGACAGAGCATGGAAGCGAGAGACAGACGACTGAGTGGCCTCTCTAACTTCAAATGACTGGTCGAGCATCATATCATGGGGTCTAATATTTACGAGGACCACTCCCATATATACGACCACCATCAACAGACAAGTCTAGGGACATCACTGGACTTGCTGCCAACACACTGACCACCTCAGACCGACGCAGGATTTGACGCAGCCAGTGTGTAAGTGTGTGTGTGAGCAATGGCATCCTGTGATGTCTTAAAAGCATGTGTCTACGAGTAAATTTGGATTTCAATCGATATATACGAAAGGAATACAATTGAATGCAAGTATTTAATAAACGTATGGGTCCTCTCGAGTCTCCTTGCGACAGTATAAGATGAATAGAATCATAAACTTAAGGCTCCTCTCGAAGCTGCTTGCGACACTATAAGGGATCAGGAACATAAGTGTTTGGTGTGGGCGAGAGTAATGGAGCAGAATAGTGACCACATAAGCGAAGTGACCGTAATGTTTATACCCACGGAAGCTGTAACTTACATCAGTCGGCGACATTTAGCGTAATAGTTTTGAATCCTGTTTCAGTATATATCTTTTTAGTGTGGATTCCACTAACTCATGTTGATAAGATATTCGATAATGTCATCGTGATGCGAGGGAACATTATACGTGTCACTGAACCATGCTATGGGCTTTGTAATGTATTGCTCCGGCCGTATAGAACAGAGTTCTTCATAAATTACCCAACGTCTTGTGTTCTACAGACGCAGGAATGATGCGAGACCACATACACGTCACCTGAGT
>NC_092255.1:7490806-7538306 GCF_036320965.1 Panulirus ornatus | reverse complement strand
TTGTGTTCAAGGACGTCCATAAAAATTCTTTTACTGCCGACACTTTCATATCTGTGAAAGCCCCGAGAGCAATAGAGGCCAGTGATCGATATATACAAGGCCCAGCCCCCAAAGGAGGGCTGAGCTCGCGCACGTCAGGGATCATTCCACGATGAGTAACATCTCTCGTTTTTGAAAGGAAATCGCCACTTGACCTGGTGGTATAAAGTCATTCAATGTGTCGTTGTAAAGGAAATACGGTATCAAGAGATACGAAAGAACGCAAAGGGAACAATGAGACCGCTGTGTGATTTCGTGGGCCGTCAGAGAGGTTGGTAAGATCCTTAGAGAAGTGTGTGGCGAGAGGACAAATGTAAACAACGTTTTAAAAGAGGAAATACCAGCAAGTTTTACGCGGTAAAGTCGACCGATTAATTTCACGGAGACAAGCATCCGGCAGAGCAAGAAGATTCTGGTAACGATATATAAACCTCGCTTCCAGACGCACGATACAGCTACAACTGTCAATCACACCCGGTCTCCCACCAAACCCCCCACCCTAACAGACCTCTATAATACCACTCCACCATCTTTCGCCTCCAATTCATTCCTTCTCAACTCAAGAGCCAAGCCTTTTCATGTTAGGCTCCTTCACGACATCTACAGTGTTGAGGGAACGTATACACATTGTGATTACATAAATACCGATTACATTCAACAAAGGGAGGAATTACATTGACAAAACAGGGAAGTCTTGCTGGCGTGTGGTTGTCACCCCTAGCAACAGATTACACCGGTTCGACTACCTCACTAGCTACCCCCACCCTCGGTCACCCCCTTGTCAAGTTATATAATCACAAACATTTCCCTGCAAGACTCTCCTTACACACCTACAACACCAGCAAACCCAACATGTATTGCGACCTGATTAAACAATGACATAAAAGACGAACACACACGTCCCCATCAATTGGTCCGAAATCCTCAGCCAATTTTCAGCCCTTAAATTGGTATCAACAACTGCGTAAACAAGGTTAGTAATAACATCAGAAGGAATCAAGTCAATAACAAGGTCTCCTTACTTCATATGTCAACCACCAGCGCAACAAATGTACCCTGGTCACTGCAATACACATACACACAAATTCCCCTCCCCCTTGCCTCCCCCGCCCTGTGTGTTACGTTAACTCCCCAACCCTCTCCCCTCCCCATGGCCTTAACCAGCCAACTCTTACTTAATAAACAGCCCTTCGTATAAAGTCAGTTTTATACACACCAAAAAAATACTTTATAGCAACTAAAATGTCCATTTGTAGCGAAGTGAAGACATTTCGGGTATGATGATGATTCACATACACATCTCAGATGATTCACGTACCAGATGATTCACATACACCACACACATCGAGGTAAAGCCGACCGTCTGATGGCCACTCAAGATCCAGACAAAGTCATTACACAGTCAATGTCAAGAATTCCCTTCATCCCCACTGGTGGACATGTACGTAAAGTCGTAGATAAAACGACAAGAACTGTTGTGCTGACGAATTGTCGTCCTCAGTGAGAAATGGTAAGGAAATGACAAGCCGATTCTGAACTGAGACAACAGAGGATTCGTAGACAGGATAAAGTCAGATATACAGACGACGTACTGCACAAACGTGAGGACAAGGAACAGACATGAGGCACGTTGGTGGAGAAGACCAGACATGAACACTACAGCATGTCCGAGAGCCTCTTATTTGCCGTCTTACGTAAGTAAACTCGAAGCGACGTGGAGATTTACATGATAATGATGGCAGAGCTTAGTAGTTACAGGGAGATGGAACACACGACATGTATCCATGACACTGAGGGAATGATGAATGAGTATGGAAGGTAAGGAGGCGAAAGGAAGGGGTTTAGACACGGGGTTAAAAGTGAGAGAGAGGAAAAGTTGCAGTCCAGAGGTGTGTGGACGGGAGCCACACTGTAGGAGACGTGGGATGTGGGTATGGGCTGGCAAGGGTTGACGTGAATCACAACAGCGGATGAACTGCTGCTTGTAACAACCACAGTCGTTAGGGTGGGAGGGGGGAAGGAGAGCGAGGTGATGGCGGGTGTAGGTCAGTGGTTACAGGTTGGGACGGGGAGAGGTGTGTGGCGGGGCAGGAAGTGGGTGATGTAGGGTAGAGGGAGGGGTTAATATGTGGGAGGGTGAAGTAAGGGATGGTAAGAGGAAGGTAGAACAATGAAAGAGGAAAAGGACTAATTGAATCCAATCATTATTCATGCCAACAAAAACCGTCTTACCTGCACCTCTTGTATCTGATCTGGGTAGAACCATGGCACCAGCTGAGGGAACCATCACCTGCCCCAGTATCTCTATACACTTGCCAGCGTTGAATCTTGCCTCAGTGACGGCCAGCTCTCCTAATCTGTACTGATGGATCCACCTCCACGCGTTGCATGCGACGTGGCCACTCCCCTGACGACCTCGTAGACATCCTGGCTGGAGTGTCTTGTCTGATTTGATGGCCAGCGGTGCAGTTGGCCGTGGATCCCTCCACTCAAACGCCAGCTCCTCGTTCACGTAACGCTGAGCGAACCGGGGCCTGGTCATGGAGCGTCTCCCTCCCGGGTTCTTTCTCCTGATGGCGGTGTTCTGTGATGGACACCAGCTTTATAAACATCGTAGCCGTGTTGTAGAGCTAGACACTGGGGGTTGTAGGTAACACCGGACAGCTACGGCGTCACATAAGGGGGAGAATCCTCTACCTCACCCACAAGGATTCGTTTTCTATTGGAGATGTGGTTTTCCTGGGTGAACCCGACCTCTGACGATAGCGTACATTCCCCTTCTCGTCCCATCTCCCACACCACTTTAAACACACACAAGTTCGCTCGTTATGGCAACAGCGGAAAGCCCGCCCAACTGTTCCATTCCTAGAATACTTGTAGCAGATCCATTGAGGCTGATGGTCTGAACTCGATGCTGCTCCACTGTGCTCTGATGCCAGAGCGTGTTAGTAGTACCCATCAATACCTCGGTGTGGGTTATCACAGTGAAAATCTAGACAACGCTGTTTCGAAAATGGTTTCGAACAGCACGTTTAAAAACGGCTCATGCTTGGTGAGGTAAGGATGGAAGAGGGTATGTAAGTAAACAAGGGTGATGATGGATGGAGGTAGTAATCATTACGTTTAAAAGTAGTCATTTAAAAGATTTTCAAATTGTAGTCATTAGTTTAAACAAGACGCCAATATGATTCAAGTGTAAAAAGACCTTCGTCAGGCACCGTACGACAACTGCTGTGGAACCCCTGTGTTTCCACTCGACACATCATAACAACAACGCGTTTTCCCAACGTGTTTTTTTTTTTTTTTTTTTTTTTACATCAGATATTGTTCAATGTTTGACCAATAGTGTAATGTTGACACTGTTCTAAGAGTAAAGAATAAATCACACGTATTTCAATATACATGATATACCTTACCTTAACTTCAATACTACATTTGATCTCGGATCTCTGCGAATTTGTTCGGTCTATTTATGAGGAGGTTGAAATACTGTCAGTTGTAAGCCTACAGCGAAATACCTGTGTGGCGTCTGTTCTTAAACGTATCTATGACGCTGCTTTCAACCACCCTCACTGGTAAATTCTATAGGTTATCAAACTGGTAAACTCTTTATGTTAACAACTCTGTGATGTAAACGCTTGTTGCGTCATTCGAAGTAAACTGTGTGCACATGATTGTGTATACCTCACTGGGAGCGAAATGAAACAAATCTGGTGGTGTGCAAAGTGCGAGGGTTAGGGAAAATGAGTTGGTAAACAGAGAAGAGGTAGTAAAAGCTTTGCGGAAGATGAAAGCCGGCAAGGCAGCAGGTTTGGATGGTATTGCAGTGGAATTTATTAAAAAAGGGGGTGACTGTATTGTTGACTGGTTGGTAAGGTTATTTAATGTATGTATGACTCATGGTGAGGTGCCTGAGGATTGGCGGAATGCGTGCATAGTGCCATTGTATAAAGGCAAAGGGGATAAGAGTGAGTGCTCAAATTACAGAGGTATAAGTTTGTTGAGTATTCCTGGCAAATTATATGGGAGGGTACTGATTGAGAGGGTGAAGGCATGTACAGAGCATCAGATTGGGGAAGAGCAGTGTGGTTTCAGAAGTGGTAGAGGATGTGTGGATCAGGTGTTTGCTTTGAAGAATGTATGTGAGAAATACTTAGAAAAGCAAATGGATTTGTATGTAGCATTTATGGATCTGGAGAAGGCATATGATAGAGTTGATAGAGATGCTCTGTGGAAGGTATTAAGAATATATGGTGTGGGAGGCAAGTTGTTAGAAGCAGTGAAAAGTTTTTATCGAGGATGTAAGGCATGTGTACGTGTAGGAAGAGAGGAAAGTGATTGGTTCTCAGTGAATGTAGGTTTGCGGCAGGCGTGTGTGATGTCTCCATGGTTGTTTAATTTGTTTATGGATGGGGTTGTTAGGGAGGTGAATGCAAGAGTTTTGGAAAGAGGGGCAAGTATGAAGTCTGTTGGGGATGAGAGAGCTTGGGAAGTGAGTCAGTTGTTGTTCGCTGATGATACAGCGCTGGTGGCTGATTCATGTGAGAAACTGCAGAAGCTGGTGACTGAGTTTGGTAAAGTGTGTGAAAGAAGAAAGTTAAGAGTAAATGTGAATAAGAGCAAGGTTATTAGGTACAGTAGGGTTGAGGGTCAATTCAATTGGGAGGTGAGTTTGAATGGAGAAAAACTGGAGGAAGTGAAGTGTTTTAGATATCTGGGAGTGGATCTGGCAGCGGATGGAACCATGGAAGCGGAAGTGGATCATAGGGTGGGGGAGGGGGCGAAAATTCTGGGAGCCTTGAAGAATGTGTGGAAGTCGAGAACATTATCTCGGAAAGCAAAAATGGGTATGTTTGAAGGAATAGTGGTTCCAACAATGTTGTATGGTTGCGAGGCGTGGACTATGGATAGAGTTGTGCGCAGGAGGATGGATGTGCTGGAAATGAGATGTTTGAGGACAATGTGTGGTGTGAGGTGGTTTGATCGAGTAAGTAACGTAAGGGTAAGAGAGATGTGTGGAAATAAAAAGAGCGTGGTTGAGAGAGCAGAAGAGGGTGTTTTGAAATGGTTTGGTCACATGGAGAGAATGAGTGAGGAAAGATTGACCAAGAGGATATATGTGTCGGAGGTGGAGGGAACGAGGAGAAGAGGGAGACCAAATTGGAGGTGGAAAGATGGAGTGAAAAAGATTTTGTGTGATCGGGGTCTGAACATGCAGGAGGGTGAAAGGAGGGCAAGGAATAGAGTGAATTGGATCGATGTGGTATACCGGGGTTGACGTGCTGTCAGTGGATTGAATCAGGGCATGTGAAGCGTCTGGGGTAAACCATGGAAAGCTGATTCATATATATATATATATATATATATATATATATATATATATATATATATATATATATATATATATATATATATATATATAAAATCCCTGGAAACAGAGGAAAAAGAATACTTCCCATGTATTCCCTGCGTGTCGTAGAGGGGGACTAAAAGGGGAGGAAGCGGAGGCTGGAAATCTTCCTCTCTCATTTTTGATTTTTCAAAAGAAGGAACAGAGAAGGGGACCAAGTGAGGATATTCCCTCATGGGCTCAGTCCTCTGTTCTTAACGCAGCCTCGCTAACGCGGGAAATGGTTAAGAGTATGAAAAAAAAAAAATATATATATATATACATATATATACATATATATATATATATATATATATATATATATATATATATATATATATATATATATATATATGACATTAACCGCTTTGATTTCAGCATATATGCTGACTTTACCACGACAGGAATGAAGCATATTTGTTGAATATGAAGCACACCATCAAAACCTATGGTGTGGTTCGTTAAGTGTTGATCGTCTGAATGATTCACAATCATTTCTCGACTACTGGTCTCCATAAGTGTTCCAGCCACAGACGTCAATCTAACTGGGAGATAATCTCCCGGTAGAGGAACCTGCTTATCTATTTTGAATATCTATGTTACGCCGGCATACTTTCTATCGCTATAAACTTTCTATCTCTATAAACTTTCCCCGCGTAGGCGGTAACTTGATGATAAACCTTATCAGATATTCAAAAAAAGGCAAAACCAATCTGATAAGATTGGGTAGAGTCTGCACCCAGAGGTACTGGAATGGAAATATTCGTAATTAGATGCCTGGATGCTGTAATTGCTCATTACAGACGAATATTACTCAACGCAGATTTCTGCCAGCCGGATATAAAGTCTTTCATATGCCAGTGGTGTGTGTGTGTGTGTGTGTGTGTGTGTGGGAGAGGGTGAGGCTGTAGATTAACCCTATTGTTATTCTTATATAAAACTTTTCTCTCGTCTCCACAAAAATGGAGTTGATGTTATCAACTATTGTCGAACAATATCTTTTTTTTTATTATTTCTTACTGAATTGGTGTCATTTGGATCTCCTCATCTGTACAACATCAGTTCACATATTTCTATAATAGATGTCGTGTTTCCCTCAGCTCACATATTTCTATATTAACCAATGTCGCGTTTCCTCCTCTTCAGTTTGCAGTAGGACGATCCACCCACGGATCAGGAATACATAACGGGCCTTTGATATATCCGTGTGGGACCCAGCCAGGAACAATAACCAGAGCTCTACACACACACACACACACACATCCGACAGCTTGGCAGAGGAAGCAACGCCACCAGCAGGTTCGGCCGGGTGTTTGCTCTGTAAACAAAGGTGCGTTCTAGCGGGCACACGAACCATAACAATGAAACCTGATTACGTACAGTCACCGACACGCCTCGCATTAATAGCCAAATGTCGAAACCAATCAGGATCTTGGCCAATGTATATGTCCTTATTTACACATTATCACGCATCTTAACAATGTACATTAGCGGACGAGTCCTTCATCTTGTGGCCTCTCGTAAGAAACATTACCATCAACATTCTCGTATTTCGTGAACACGACTGACATGCTGAAGGCCCAGATCTTATGCTATGACCTCCAGGGATGGCCAGTTGAGGCCATCCGACAGAGCCCTTCATCCCTTCCGATGGCGCCATCTGTAAGGATGACTCCCGTCCTGTTGACGACTAGGATCACAAGGGCATCAGGTGGATCCTTCAGTGTTATCATCTGTCTCGACGTCACTCACCTCAACACTAAAGGGAAGGATTACTCGCGAAGTCCTGAACGACAAAGAGAAACAGCAGTTCGTACCCTGTATCAAGGAGCGAGCTATATAACAGAAACCACCCCTGCTTTACCTCATTTGTTTCTCGAATATTGACACGAAGCCCGGCATTACTCCACTGAGCCAACCAACCCTCATATCTCTCTCATGCGGAAAGCCCACACCTTCGTCCACCCCATCAGGAGTGCGCTACTCTGCTATTTCTCGCCGGCAGGAGTGACCGCGGATACAGCGACGACCCAGATGATGATGATGATGATGATGATGGCCGCTACCTCGAAGCGCCTCGCGATCATCCAGGGGAGACGGTATTCAGATCCATGCTGACTGTTGCGCTCTGTGTTCCCAGAGGCACAGCGGGGAGGCCTCTGAACAGTGGGACCCGGATCTTACACAAGATTCACCGTCTTACTCAGATAGGAGGAGGAGGAGGAGGAGGAGGAGGAGGAGGAGGAAGAGGAGGAGGAGGAGGAAGAGGAGGAGGAGGAAGAGGCGCAGGAGGAGGAGGAGGAGCCGCCTCCTCCTGCTGCTGCCCTCTCATTTCGTCAGGAGGAGGGCACTGACCTTAGCCCACACTCCCGAGACGACAGGATAACAAGCCCTGGGGTCTAAGGCTTCCACCACCAAGGGAGGATGTCTCAACGTAGCCTCTTACCTTTACCCACACACTGTGTGGGTAATTATAGGTCCTCCTCCACCATGCCAGGAGCTTCGTCAAGGTGCACTCGTAACCTAATACTAAGGTGCGGTACTCAAGGACGAGATGGGGGATTATGAAATGACCAAGACGACTAATAACTGTAGGGAACTGTGAGTGGATAAGTCTCTCTCTCTCTAACTATATATCTTGCCCACACTCCACCTCATATAAGCACCTTCACCGGAGCATTACAGTTATTACGACTCAAGCCACGCTCAGGACATAATACCTTCCTTTCGCTTTTAATTTCCGTGGTGAAGTCGAGACCTATTCCCTCCATTCGTTATAATATCGCTGGCGTTATCCCTCGTATTATTACCTACTACAGCTGGAGGTGAGACCTATTTTTTCTTACGTGAGCTAACAGTTGACTGGGAAGCTATTACATAATGGGTTTGAGAGCCCCAGGATCCCACAAAAGAATTCTGATCCTGCTGGAAAAGTATCAGAAAAATATCACTGTTAGATAAGAATAAACATTCGAACGTCTATGAATCTATTTTAAAGTATCAAAGTATGAGAAACTTTAAAGTCCTCTTTTATGAATCTATCTTTGAAGTTATTCTTAAAATATCAAAGTAAGAGAAATTTTAAGTCCTCATTCATGAATCAATCTTTGAAGTTTATTTTTTAAGTATCAAAGTATTAGAAACTTTAAGTCCTCACTTTTTAATTTATCTTTGAAGTTTATTCTCAAATATCAAATTAATAAAACGTTTAAGTCCTCATTTATGAATCTATGAAGTTATTTTTCAAAATATCAAAATATTAGAACCTTTAACCTTTAACCCTTCATTTATGAATCGATTTTTGAAGTTTATCTTTTCAAGTATCAAAGTATCAGAAACTTTAAGTCCTTATTTACGAATCAATCTTTAAAGTTTTTTAATATCAAAGTATTGGAAACTTTAAGTCCTCACTTATGAATCTATCGTTGAAGTTTATTCTTAAAATATCAAAGTATAAGAACCTTTAAGTCCCCATTTATGAATCTGTCTTTGAAATTATTTTTGAAATATCAAAGTACTAGAACCTTTAAGTCCCATTTATGAATCTATCTTTGAAGTTTATTATTAAAATATCAAAGTATGAGAAACTTTAAGTCCTACTTTATGAATCTATCTTTGACGTTATTTTTCAAATATCAAAGTATCAGACCCCTTAAGTCCTCATTTATCAATCTTTCTTCCAAAATATTTTTGAAATATCAAAGTATTACAAACTACAAGTCCCAATTATTCTTCTTTTTCCCCCCTTTTTTGTAGAAGGTGGAATCCAATAATTGATATGTTCAAATACTTATCATCAAACCCTGATAGTCATTATCTTATGGAAATATAGATATGATAAATAGTTAGTAATACCAGTTTTCTTTCTTTCATTCACTAGATTACAATGATACGAGTAAGAATATGATCTAATAACAGTGTCCAGATATGTGGCAATATAGAGAGTCGTTTTGGTGATGAGAGAAATGAGCACACGGACGAATGTCAGACCCTCGGCCCAAGCCAGGTTCTCCGTGATGGTAGAAGACAACAGACAACGCATCACTGTGGGAAGGGGGGTGACACATGCGTATCTTTTCCCATAGAGATAAATAAGCCTGGAAACCCTCTCGTGTAGCTAAGGAGATGCAAATCCTGATACTCGTGGAACTGAAGCAAAATATAATGACATTACGATATATATATATATATATATATATATATATATATATATATATATATATATATATATATATATATATATATATATATATATTGGTAAGGATCACAATTCTGCGCGTGATCAAGATATTCCTATAAGTCCACGGGGAAAATGAAACACGAAACGTTCCCAAGTGCACTTTCGTGTAATAATCACATCATCAGGGGAGACACAAGAGAGGAATATAACAGTCAGTTGATATACATCGAAGAGACGAAGCTAGGACGCCATCTGGTAAACATGTGATATTCCTCTCTATTGTCTCCCCTGATGATGTGATTATTACACGAAAGTGCACTTGGGAACTTTTCGTGTTTCATTTTCCCCGTGGACTCATAGGAATATATATATATATATATATATATATATATATATATATATATATATATATATATATATATATATATATACATTATCCCTGGAGATAGGGGAGGAAGAACACTTCCCACGTATTCCCTGCGTGTCGTAGAAGGCGACTAAAAGGGGAGGGAGCGGGGGGCTGGAAATCCTCCCCTCTCTTTTTCTTTTTTTTTAATTTTCGAAAAGGGGAGCAGAGAAGAGGGCCAAGTGAGAATATTCCCCTCAAAGGCTCAGTCCTCTGTTCTTAGCGCTACCTCGCTATTGCGGGAAATGGCAAATAGTAAGAAAAAAAAAAAGAAAATGAAAAAATAAACGTATATATGGAGCTGCTTATAACTAGTTATTCTGATTGGTATATTGTTTCATATGTTGCCAATCTTCAGGGCACTATCATCCCACATTATCATACAACCATAGATTAGCAGCAAATTCAGTGGACACACACACACACACACACACACACACACACACACACACACATCAGAAGTTAGCAGTGGGAGTAAGATGCAAGAAAGTATAAGTAATGAACGTAGAGGAAGCTGGCCAACCTATTTCCTATCTAAGTGCAGCAGTTCCCAGTAACAGAGGCAAAACCTTCGCTTCCTCATATACCTCAGTGAATGTGTCGTCCCTACTTCGTGTAACATTAGACACTGTGGCGCCTCGGTTGAGCCTATAGCTCTGTTAGCCTCCTAACCTCCTTCTAATTTTCCCTCCTCTCGTCTTCATAAAGCTCTGTTAGCCTCCTAACTTCCTTCAATTTTCTCTCCTCTCGTCTTCATCACGACACGACTTGAAACCTTCCAACACAACCTTCCCAGGTTCTTCCACCTCCAGCGCGCACCGTCCCTTCTGTCAACAATCAAGATATTCATAAACTTTGCCTCCTCCAGGCTGACTGGTCTTGGGGGCCCCCAGGGAATCAGGGCGTATCGCATCATTACTTCACCTTTGCATGATCCATAATTGCTATCCATGTGCCACGGCGATGGGCCCCAGTGCTTGACCCACATCTCGCAGGCACATGCGATACGCGTGGCTCTTGTAGACAGCCTTCGTGATGATGAGATTTCGTGTGAAAGTTACTTTGCCCATATGGAAATACATATTTCCACACCAGTTTCGACATAGGTTCCACAACAAAGCAGATACATTATAAATATATACATATATATATATATATATATATATATATATATATATATATATATATATATATATATATATATATATATATATATATATTAAAATCACAGCAGATCTCATCTACCATTGTGGGTATGACGTATCTAAACACCCACGTACTGTAAGTCACAATACGTCTGCTCTTGTGACACTCATGGACGATAGGAAGTCAAGAATGGATCTCGAAAACCCTACCTGTGGGAGGAGTGTCCGCCTGGAGTCGACTGGGGTCCCAGCAACGTAGTAGTAGTAGTAGTAGTAGTAGTAGTAGTAGTAGTAGTAGTAGTAGTAGTGATAGTGGTTGTTCTCCTCCTCCACACGGCCGCCCTCACTGCTGAAGAAAGATGTTGAGAGCCTGACTTGAGTCTTGTACTCAATACATATACATATACATGTACCAAGTTCTAACAATATCTTACATTGCGTATCACCATCAATTTCTGCAAATAAGGACTCTCTCTCTCTCTCTTTCTCCCTTTCTCTTTTCCAGTTTATATTACGGATACTTAATGCAGCCTCCAGTCAATAGGTCTTGGATATCATATTCTTCAATATATTTCGGTAATATGATTATCTTACATATTCGCGACACTTTCAACACAACAGGAATTTCTTATCTTTCCAATATGAGTTAAGGTCAATATTCTATGACCTTGTATTTCAATCTCATTCAAAAGTACTTTATTCTAAATTTAGTTTGGTCGGTGCTGTTTTCTTTCTACACGAGCGTTGTACCGGGACGTCGTTTTCCGTGTGGAGCAGCGTGCGCGCACGTCGAAGAAAACGGAGCGTCGGCGATCCCGTCTGCACTATGCGCGGTCCGAAGACCAAGTGAGGAGCGAGCTGCTGGCTGGCGAGGCTTATAGTGTGCCCAGCAAGGCCCGAGAGAGGTCGCTTGTGAAATGTTTGATAGCCTTCCTAACCTCCACATGATACGAAATTCCTGTTGGTATGATAGTTGTGTAGGGGGAGAGACGGGTACGCTGACAGCCTGAGCTGGACTGGGAGACGGTGCAAGGCCAGCTTCTACTGCTGACGATGATGATGATGGTGTTTTAAGCTGTGGTCTGTTAAAAGATGAAGGTCGCAATGATACGGGCGATATGAATTGGTCACCTCTATCTCATTGGTTATGGTTCCGATATGGACTCTGTTATCACCATAGGATTGTGAGGTTTATTCCCATCGATGGACGTGATTGTGAGATGTAGATCTAGATGGGGATGGTATTATGAGGGATAATATCCTGGAAAGTATTGTATACGTATATGGTACGGGCGGGGGGGGGGGGGGGTGTCTCTGAAGATCTATCATAGTCCCCTCTCCATCCTTAGTGGCATCATGTGAGAGAAAACGGGAGAATAACAAACCCTTGACGAAATCTAATACGTCGAGGTTGAGCAATATTTCGGACTGAAAGGGAGAGAGGAAACGCAATGCCGTTCCTTAACAGTTACATTACGAGGCAAGAGTTACCGTGGTCTTGAGCAACCTCATATCCCCGCGCTCCCTCGGAGCCATCCATATGCTCACGTCGACATCAATAAAGAAATGAAATCGCCAGGAGGCACAGCTGCTTAGTCCTCAATCATTTCCATAAAATGGGTAAAGAAATGACTGGCACATGTTCATCATGTCGCTTCTACTCTCGCGAAAGGTACAAGTCATATGTATATATATTTCGGGTTGAAAAGTAAAGAGAATATTAAACTGAATTTCTCCACTTTCATCACAAAGTTGAGATGAAATATGTTACGATGGAGCCTCGCTCAATCCTATGAATTGATACGAAAGACTAGAATGACACAGCAAAGTCACACAACAAGATAATCTATGCACAAACCACAGGAGTCGCGAGTGGAAATAATGATTACGGGTCATAAGGGATCTTTATGCTTTTCAACACAATACCATTGTCAGCGCCTCCCAACTCCTCTGGGTCAATTACATCGACAGTCGGGTGTTATCCACAAGTGACACATGGGGTTGGGGGTGAGACAACAGGTAGGACCGAGAACTGAATGCAAGATATAACAGCGATCAGTCTCCTGAAGAAGGGGATGTCGAAGCCAGCTGAGGATAATGAATTCCTGGTGGTTTTGCTTACAGTTCTATGTGTGTGCTGCCGTCTGTCTGCCCCACCGGTGACACACGTCGCTGTGATGAGTGTGCACTGAGTGGGAGGGGGGTACACTGCAACAGCACACTGAGGAGGTGTTCCTCAGTGAAATGATGGACTTCCTCCAGTGTTCATGGGGCCAGTACATCGCCTTCCCTGCTTTTCCATTACCGTTACCTGACGACACAACGCAGTTTACGTAATATGAATTTCTCGGAGTATTTTCGGCTTATTTTCGTATTTGGAAAGTTCGAATCGCGGACGATGGCCCCCCACTGACGGATTACCTAAAAATACGAAAAAGGAACATAGAGAAAAAGGATTAAAGAGAGACGATAGGAAATAAAGTAAGTGTTTAGGAGAGTAGAATGCTAAAGTTTAGCACTGTAGGGAAATACACAGATGTCAAAACGGCCTACTTGTTAGTCTAGCATCTTACGTAAAGGACAATGACACAACAAACGATTGTGCTATAGTGTTAAACATATGAAAAACCGAAATAGTTTTTGATATATGTACGAATTACGTAAACAGTAAGTGAATTATTGCTCTATCCTTAACTTAACGGTATATCAAGGGTTGGATACTGTGTGTGAATACAGGTTTTCTTGGCCCAGTGTTTACAGATGCTGATTTTGACCCGCGCATGGGCCCGCCCGAAGCCGAATTCAGGGTTACACAGTCGGCCCGCTGCGAACCTAGCTGTTCATCCTCCCAACGGAGATGGTGAATAAACTAGTACCTAACTTAAGATGGGATGTACACTATATATATATATATATATATATATATATATATATATATATATATATATATATATATGTATATATATATATATATATATATATATATATATATATATATATATATATATATATATATATATATATATATATATTATCCCTGAGGATAGGGCAGAAAGAATACTTCCCACGTATTCCCTACGTGTCGTAGAAGGCAACTCAAAGGAGAGGGAGCAGCGGGCTGGAAATCCTCCCCTCCCGTTTTTTGATTTTCCAGAAGGAAAAGAGATGGGAGCCAAGTGAGGATCTCTCTTAGGCTCAGTCCTCTGTACTTAACGCTACCTCGCTAACGCGGGAAATGTCGAATATGTAAGGAAAAAGAATATCATATATTCATATATATATATATATATATATATATATATATATATATATATATCCTATCGTAAAGCAGGTACCCAATTTATCCACCAACCTCTAGCTAGGGATGATGAACAGCTAGATGGACTGTGGTCAATCTATCGCGTTCAAGAATCGTACTTCAGCGGATCTGACGTTGTAAGGCGGTCAGTAACGCTACCGTTACACCTTGTTACCAGACAAAATGTAACGCTTCCTGCATGACGACCAGAGACTATCTAACTTGGAAAATTATAGTCTGCTGAAAATCTGGGAAGAAATAAAATCGTGCCGGGGTATTAAGAGGTTAACCAAGTTGAAAGGACCTTTGACCCCAGTAGCTGCTCACACTCCAAATGCAAAAGGCGGATTCTCGTGACGTAGCTTACTCTAATTGGTTCATCTGGAATCGTGTCTCGTCGCTGATTGGCATATTAGCGGGAAGAGGGGAAAGGGAGGCAGGCGGGTGGGGTTGGGTGGTGGTGTGGTGTGGCTGGTTGAGGGCGTCATGGTGGATTCTGAGGTATGTTGATCTCGCCTTTTAAGCTCAGGTCGAGCACGTTCGAGAGCGTCATGTGAGGGAGTGGTGGTATCTCTCCCGGCCTTCCTGACCCCCACAAAGAGGGAGGAACACTGCATAAATGGTGGCTCTTCTCCATGAAGAGGGAGCGAGCGTGGCGACCCGACCCGACTCCACCCCCCTGATGGCGATTTGAAAAAAAAAAAGTTGGAAAGAGAAATTGAATGCGGGAGAATCACCGACTTGACAAGACGTTCGCTGATAATCACAAGCGTACTGGAGAGACAGAGAGAGAGAGAGAGAGAGAGAGAGAGAGAGAGAGAGAGAGAGAGAGAGAGAGAGAGAGAGAGAGAGAAATGAGCTAATTGGGTTATCAAGAGGGAAAACTGTCTTGAAACTGTTTGCGGTTGACATGGGGAGGAGAGAAAGAGAGAGAGAGAGAGAGAGAGAGAGAGAGAGAGAGAGAGAGAGAGAGAGAGAGAGAGAGAGAGAGAGAGAGAAAGAGAGAGAGAGAGAGAGGCACATAAAATGTACATATCCAGGGCATTCGACTTACATCATCATTGACAGAGGGTAAAAAGGAGTCTACACTGAAGAGAAATATTCCTATAGATACGAGAGTGAAGATGACTGGCCATTCACAACATGTCTTATCCAAATCAAATTCCAGTTAATGCTTTGTTAACAAATTCCCTTTAATGCTCTGTTAAATGAAAAACTATATTGATCGGAATCTAGTTGTGGCAGCAGAATTACAGCAAAGGGATAATGGTATATATCTGTATACCAGGTGGACACGTTCCCATGTACCACAGGAGGGAGACGGAGCTGGTGGAGACGTTGCCATGGACCACAGGAGGGAGACGGACCTGGTGGACACGTTGCCATGGACCACAGGAGGGAGACGGAGCTGGTGGACACGTTCCCATGTACCACAGGAGGGAGACGGAGCTGGTGGAGACGTTGCCATGGACCACAGGAGGGAGACGGACCTGGTGGACACGTTGCCATGGACCACAGGAGGGAGACGGAGCTGGTGGACACGTTGCCATGGACCACAGGAGGGAGACGGAGGTGGTGGTCACGTTGCCATGGACCACAGGAGGGAGACGGAGCTGGTGGACATGTTGCCATGGACCACAGGAGGGAGACGGAGCTGGTGTTACCACAGTATGAATCCACGAAAGACGAGGTGATGGGTCAGTTTTCAGACAGGACAGGTTGGTGGGAGGTTCCAGGGCCGACCCGAAGCCTCTGCTGACGTATTCCAGTCTTTGATATGGAAAGACTGTCGGTTTTATACAATGGGAGAGTTGCAACTTCCCCACTGAGGAAGATGTATAGCCAGACCACTGGAGTGAAAATGGGGGTCGAAGTCTTAGCAGGAGGACATGCTCAGCGATTCACAAATTACTTTTCTTCTGTTCTGTGCTTCTCTGTTTCTAGATCATTATTAATTACTGTTCTTCTGTTCTGTTCTCTGTGCTTCCCTGTTTCTAGATCATTATTAATTTGATTCATTTACGTAATCTTCTTGCTTCCTTCATTACCCCTTCATTACCTTCATTTAATGCTCTTATCGTCACACTCACTCAGTCTTCTCACTTCCTCGACTTTCTAATTACCTTTCATATTTGCCTTGCAGAGAATCAGCAACGTCTTGTAGTTCAACCCATCCTCCTCCTCCTCTTCCTCCTCCTCTTCCTTCCTTACCTAAAACGTTTTCCGATCAGCTGAGGACAGTGGTAGGTGGAGGAGCCTCTCTTCCCCTCCTTCCCCACCACCAGCTGAGGACAGTGGTGGGTGGAGGTGCTTCCCTCCCTCCCTCCCTACCACCAGCTGAGGACAGTGGCGAGTGGAGGTGCCTCCCTCCCTACCTCCTTACCACTAACTGAGGACAGTGGCGCATGATCACCACAGCTGAGGGACGGACCCAGGATGGTACGTGTTCACAGCGGCCGAACACCGTCACTTCAAACGTGCCAGCAAAAGGTTTACAAACATTAAGACAACATCAAGATTTTCTTCAATCCCCAAGTAAATCAATGATCTAGTAAACATGTAATTACGTATTACGTAATGATTATTGGGAAAAGCAACTGTAGGACATATATCTATCTATCTATCTATCTACATATATATATATATATATATATATATATATATATATATATATATTTCTTTTTTTTTTTTTTTTATACTTTGTCGCTGTCTCCCGCGTTTGCGAGGTAGCGCAAGGAAACAGACGAAAGAAATGGCCCAACCCCCCCCATACACATGTATATACATACGTCCACACACGCAAATATACATACCTACACAGCTTTCCATGGTTTACCCCAGACGCTTCACATGCCTTGATTCAATCCACTGACAGCACGTCAACCCCGGTATACCACATCGCTCCAATTCACTCTATTCCTTGCCCTCCTTTCACCCTCCTGCATGTTCAGGCCCCGATCACACAAAATCTTTTTCACTCCATCTTTCCACCTCCAATTTGGTCTCCCTCTTCTCCTCGTTCCCTCCACCTCCGACACATATATCCTCTTGGTCAATCTTTCCTCACTCATTCTCTCCATGTGCCCAAACCACTTCAAAACACCCTCTTCTGCTCTCTCAACCACGCTCTTTTTATTTCCACACATCTCTCTTACCCTTACGTTACTCACTCGATCAAACCACCTCACACCACACATTGTCCTCAAACATCTCATTTCCAGCACATCCATCCTCCTGCGCACAACTCTATCCATAGCCCACGCCTCGCAACCATACAACATTGTTGGAACCACTATTCCTTCAAACATACCCATTTTTGCTTTCCGAGATAATGTTCTCGACTTCCACACATTCTTCAAGGCCCCCAGAATTTTCGCCCCCTCCCCCACCCTATGATCCACTTCCGCTTCCATGGTTCCATCCGCTGCCAGATCCACTCCCAGATATCTAAAACACTTCACTTCCTCCAGTTTTTCTCCATTCAAACTCACCTCCCAATTGACTTGACCCTCAACCCTACTGTACCTAATAACCTTGCTCTTATTCACATTTACTCTTAACTTTCTTCTTCCACACACTTTACCAAACTCAGTCACCAGCTTCTGCAGTTTCTCACATGAATCAGCCACCAGCGCTGTATCATCAGCGAACAACAACTGACTCACTTCCCAAGCTCTCTCATCCCCAACAGACTTCATACTTCATATATATATATCGTATCTATTTATTATACTTGATCGCCGTTTTCCGCGTGAGTGAGGTAGCTCCAGAGAATAGACGAATAGCCCATCCACTTATAAACACACACACACACACACACACACACACACACACACACACACATATATATACATATATATATATATATATATATATATATATATATATATATATATATATATATATATATATATATATTTTTTTTTTTTTTTGCTTTGTCGCTGTCTCCCGCGTTTGCCCATACACGCACATATACATACGTGTACATACACATACAGAGACATAAACATATAAATACATGTACATACATTTGTTAGAATTCATCCATTTCTGGCGTTACCCCGTCCCACAGGAAACAGCATCGCTAACCCCTGCCTCAGTGAGGTAGCGTCCAGGACAACTGACAAAAAGACCACATCCGTTCACACTCAAATCTCTCGCTATCATGTGTAATGCACCGAAACCACAGCTCCCGATCCACATCCAGGCCAAAAAATCTCTGCACTTCTAAGGACGGTAACTACAAATGCCACCATATAGAGGGATATCACTCATGCAGCATATGAACAAATAAAGACAGGATGTGGAGGAAAGATTCCTGCTATGAAAGAGGAGAAACTTCGCAATCGCGTGCAATGTGAGTGCATGAATAATTGCCATATACTCTCAATGGGGGAATCATTCTAAATGTTTCTCTCCTGCCAAGATAAGTCGAAGGACCAGATTTATTTTCCAAAACAGAAAACAAAGGATGATCTCAGGATGTTGAAAACAAGGGACCAAATAAACAAATGTGGCAGGTGTCTACTCAGGGACCAAATAAACAAATGTGGCAGGTGTCTACTCAGGGACCAAGGGACCAAATGAATGTGGCAGGTCTCTACCCAGCCATAGCCCCACCACCGCCTCCGTCAGCAGTGACAAAACGTTACGAGTACGCCACTGGGTCTCAACGCCCCTCCGGCCATGTTTGTAGATGTCCACCGGAATGGACAATCGGTGTTGGCTATTGATTTTGTAGGGTTCCGGATGTAGAGGAAAGTAGACAGAATGTGTTGGTTACCAGGACCTACAGAGCTCCGGATCCTAACCAAATTATACATATTGTGTTGATGACAAATACCTGTAGCGCTACGAATCTTCAAAATACACAAACTCTGTTCATAACGAAAACCTACAGAGCTCAGAACTTTTACCAAAATATACAAACTGTGTTGGGGACAATTACCTGCAGCGATATGGATCTTCACCAAAATACGCAAATTGTTTTGTTTACAAATACCCGCAGAGCAACAAAAATACACCAAAATAAGCAAACTGTGTTGAACATCGACTCACACTATGCAGTAATAGATTATTTCGCCACATACTATATGCATGTTGCTCTTTATAAGTAACTTTAAGGAAGAAAAAGGATTCTTACCTAATGTATGAATGTCCATCCCATTTTTAAGAGGTCTGAATACTCATACATGTGACTTACATAACAATCAAGTTACAGTTATAAAAAAAAATGTGATTGTGATTAGGATCAAATATAATTCTGGTCTGTGTTTTTCCTAATTCCGTAGCTTCAAAGTCATCCGGATCATATCAAGCACAATAAAGGAGTGGTACATCTATAATATGATCACAATGGTGTCATGTCTATTTGACCCTTTTCATACGTACTCCAGAGGTAGAATCCATCCAACGCAAAGCTTGGGACTACCATTCAAGGTGTCTTACACAACCTCCCTAGCCAAATCAGAGATAACAGACAACGTGAATAAAATCAGAAAGAATCTGATTAAGAAGAAAAAAGTTATCTAGCCATTCTAACAGGACGTCTTTACAGGAAGAACTGCTACTGCTTTGGTGAGCAGTATTCACAACACTGTATGATGTACAGGTCAATACTAATGTTATATTCCAGTCGGTATTATTAATATACACAGGTTAACGTAACCACTGTGCTTTGGTGAATAACACTGTCACTCTCTGGTTCATTACGCTGTTTATATCTTGCTAAGTAACACCGTTACACGTAAAAAGGAACACTTAAAGTATTCTAGTAACGCTTTTATATCCATTACGAACACAAATTAAGCGATGATGAGGTAACACTTCGATCTACGTCAGAAACACTGGGCTATTCCCTGAGGTATATGGATGTGGAGCACATCTCATCATACGTCCACCATAGCTCCCTACTCATATTCTAAGGGTCACAGCCATCTGTCGCTACGTTCACGACGTATGAACACTTAATGCCATCATTCCTTCATCCAGGAAACACAGGTTCGAGTCTCAGCATTTGTCTGAGAGGCTGTTTCTCTAAGAGACGAGGACGAGATCATCTGAGAGACTGTTTTCCCCAAGAGACGAGGACGAGACGCGAAGAACACTATGTTGCAACCCATCAACCTCCTCCTTTTCCTCCTCCTCCTCCTCTTCCTCCTCCTCCTCCTCCTCTTCCTCTTCTTCCTCCTCTTCCACCTCCTCCTCCTCCTCTTCCAGCCTTCGACAGCCGGTTGCATCTGCCGGAATAGCGAGGGGTAGAGAACAAACATGGGTTACCCCTAACATCACTATTATCATTTTCACGATTGGAAAAACACATGAGGGGCAACAGCGATCGTGCGGGCGGGAGGCTGCCAACACTGCCAACATCAGGGTGGGTTGCCATCACCACCAGGGTGGGTTGTCAACACTACCAACAACGCCAGGGTGGGTTGCCACCACTACCAACACCAGGGTGGGTTGAAACACCCTCGCCAGATCCTCTTCCACCTAGTTCAGCTCCCATTCCACCTACTCCAACTCCCTTCCATCTACCCAACTCTTCATCTGCCTATTCCAGCTACCCATCCACCGTCTATAGCTCCTCCCACCTACTGCAGCTCTCCTCCACCTACTCCAGCTCTCCTCCACCTACTCCAGCTCTCCTCCACCAGCTCCGATTCCTCCTCCACCTACTCTAGCTCTCCTCCACCTACTCCAGTTCCTCCTCCACCTACTCCAGCTCTCCTCCACCTACTCCAGTTCCTCCTCCACCTACTCCAGCTCTCCTCCACCTACTCCAGTTCCTCCTCCACCTACTCCAGCTCTCCTCCACCTACTCCAGTTCCTCCTCCACCTACTCGAGCTCCTCTCTCAGTTCCCTCCGTTTTTGTCCTCCCCCCCTCACTATGTCCCGCCCCTTTGCCTATTCTCCTTTTCTTCTTCTGTCCTTTCTTCCTCCTCCTCCTCCTCCTCCTTCGTTCTATCTCATTTACCTTTCCCTCCTCCTCTTCCTCCCTCTCCTTACCACTAACTCTTCTGGCCTTCCTTTCTCCTCCTCTTCCTTCTCCTCCTCCTTAGTTCTACCTCATCTCTCCTCTCCAGCTCCTCCTCTTCCTCCACCTCCTTCCTCTCTCTTCCTTCCCTCCTCCCCGCCTCCCATCGCACCAACATTCCTCCACTATTTCACACGTGCGAGTCTCGGCCACCCATCCCGCCCAGACCGCAGTCTTGCCACCTTACTTTACAGACGGTCAATGTGGACTCCCAAGTGGCAACAGTGAAAGGGACGGGGTCTTGGAGTGTACCCGTCTGCGTATCTCTGTCTGTCTGACAGAACTATCGTTTTACCTGTCTGTCATAGTGGATTGTGTGTGTGTGTGTGTGTGTGTGTGTGTGTGTGTGTGTGTGTGTGTGTGTGTTTTGTGTGTGTTTGTGTGTGTGTGTGTGTGTTTTAGTTCTCAGCTGTGATGAAGAAGTCTGACTCTGTTGGATCTCATTAAGCAGTGAACTCATATTCCTGACTATTTCTGTGTTCATATATATATATATATATATATATATATATATATATATATATATATATATATATATATATATATATATATATATATATATATATTATATTTATAATAAATATATATATATATATATATATATATATATATATATATATATATATATATATATATATATATATACATACATACAAACCCAGGATCCGTTTTATGTGGCCTCTGCTGCAGGTTCGAGGTCGCGTTCCACGTGGGAACTGGGTCAAGTGTGCTCCAGTGAGGCGGCAAAGTCCTGGAAGATGGTGCATTCCTTTCCACGCGATGGCCACACTACACGCTGGAGGAATGGTCTCGCTCGTGCAAGCAGAGTCGGGCAACACCTACATACTGTATATACATATACCCTTTAACATCCATGGCCACTCCATGGGTGGTGTTGGGGCTTACCTTAATAGTCTAACACTTTCTGTTCTGTTCCCCTGAGGCTCCTAGCTCTCAAACCACCGTCTCAGAATTCCTTTACCCTCGACGACTATGTGCTTATTTTCCTCATCTATTCCCCACTATACCTCTACCTCGTCGACCACTTGATCACCTGTTACGAAAGCATTGTTCTCCCTCACATACACACGAATCCTATACTCATGCAGGGGACTCCAGTGTACACCACAGAGATGGGCACGACTCAACTTGGTATGATAACGTGAAATCACGACCCGTCCTCCTCTCTCTCTCTCTCTCTCTCTCTCTCTCTCTCTCTCTCTCTCTCTCTCTCTCTCTCTCTCTCTCTCTCCCTAACGATCTGGAACAGATAATCAAACACTCAACACGAGTTTCCGACCGTCACGACCACACACTCGACCTCCCTTTTTTTTTTTTTTTATCCACCTCCGAACCTTCCCGCTATACTTAGATTATTTCTGACCCTTTTGGGACCTCAGACCATAATCTTATCTCTGTCATTTCTAAGCGAGCTCGCCCATCCACTAACCTCGCAACGAAACGCCGACCACGGCTCTCAGGGAGCAGCAGAACTGCCTCGCTGGCCGGGATACCTCCAGCTGTGCTGACTGTATACCGGATGTTATCTTAGCTGGAATGAGATCTCCGTCCCTTCTGCCATTTTTTCCCTCCCAGTTTCATTGTTCCTACTCTTAGTGCCTTTTTCCATCACTGACATGAAACCGGGACATGAAACTCGCCCCTTATCCTGCATCACATCCTGTCTTCATTGGTGCTCAGAATAGCCGGGACTTGTGGTCCAGCACACCGTAATGTGTTAATCCGATCTCTCCCGACACTGTCATTCTTAACGAAACGCATCCCCAATAATGTCTGCAGTTCAGGTATTACCTCCTCTTTTCCGACTTGATTTATCTATAGATAACGCTCTTCTCTTTTCGGCACCTCATTTTTTCTATATTCACCATCTAAACCCCTCACACCCACCCCCCCACAACAACGACACAAACACACACACACACACACACACACACACACACACACCTATATCTTTCTTTCACAGGGCCTTCTGAATGAAGAGAGCATATGATCCAGGTAATATACCTCTTGAAGACCTCCTCAACTATTCCACCTCCAAAAAATCTTAAAACGTTCCATTCTCTTTAGAGACATGTCTTGGGGCAGTCCATTCTCTAGGAAGGTGACTTTTCTAACCCAACTCTCTTATTCCTGCTGTCTCCAAAGTCTTCAGTGCCCTCCTTAAGTAGCCCTTTCTTAAGGAAAAAAAAATTCATTTCCGTCTTTCAGGTCGCCATTACGGCTCTCGAGGTGTAAGTTTCAACGGTGATCTTCGCCTCCTACGGACCTCGTCCCTGGTCTTTGTCTTGTACGGAGTTTGTGAACCACTGGTCGTAGCTTTGGACATCTGCAAAGCACATGACAGAGTGTGGCATAAGTCTTTGCTTGTGACCAGTATTGCAATGGACTAATCAAAACATACGGCTCTTCTAAATCTTACCCGCTACCCACCTCTAGTTTTTAAGATATCACAATTCACTCCTGCAATAACATAAACATGTTGGATACAACCATATCTTCCACTCTGTCCTGAGAAACCCACATAATAAACGTCATAAACTCTGCTTCCCAAAAGCTAATGGGCGCTGTACAGAGGCCGTCTCGTGAGTGGCTGTACGATACCTACAAGGGTTTTATTCGCTCCAGTAAACTGTGATAATCACGCATCTAGAGAGTGGCTCTTCCCCTACCTCTCTCTCTCTTAGTGGTATCAAAAGCCATCCACCTCATTAACTTTCCAGCGGCCATATCCATTCCTCCTCTGAATGTTTGCGGTCGTGATGTCTCTCTCTCTCTCTCTCTCTCTCTCTCTTTCTCTCTCTCTCTCTCTCCCTCTCTGCTGTGTGGGTATAATTATGACGACTGCGCTCGTGAGCTGCCTGCGTTCGTCCCTTAGCTAAACCCGTGGCACTCTATTGGCTGCTGCTGCTTCCAGTACTTGCTGTGTGGAGACCATTCAGTCTAGGATTGATCATAATGATAATTCTTTTCTCGAAGAGCAATGCTGTGGAATTCTTTTACCCTCTATTGCCTTAATCTATCCTTATGGCCTTTCCACCTTGAACACTCAAGAGTTACAAAAACCTAAGGGACTCTGGTTCCTTTTTTTCCCCTCACTGTTTTCCTTTGAGACAGTCAGGGTTGGAGCATATTCATTACATTTGGATCATGTCGAATACTGTATCTATAGCTCTATCTTCACTTTCGGTGTCTTCATAACTTGCGTGTATTCTTCCTTCACATTTCTCTAGTTCCCCCTGACCCGTTCCTTCCCTCTTGCCGACCGAATATCATCACAGGTCTGTTCCCCTCACCATTCTTCGCAATACATGCTTCGAGTTCTCTTATTTCCTGCCTTCTTTATTCTAATCTACTCCATCTCATTACCTTGAACCATTTTCAGTAACTCTTCTCTCTGTCTCTCTCTCTTTTAAGCAGGTCTCCCCATCCATCTTTTGCCTATTTTGTCTGACATTCTTTGAGGAACTTTCTTCTTCTTCTTCTTCTTCTTCTTCTTCTTCTTCTTCTTCTTCTTCTTCTTCATCACCTTCTTCTTCTTCTTCTTCTTCATATTCTTCTTCTTCTCCTTCTCTTCACAATTCCTTCATTCCGTGAACGTAATCCCAAAGACCCATACATCTGCTCGATCTCCTTGATCACATTTTGTCTCCATCTCTGGCCTCCCTCCCACTTGCCTCCCACTTGCTCATGTCATATTTTCTCCCCACCTTCTGAACCCAGTAATGGCGCTTTTGATGTCTCGGGGATCAACCTTTTATCGAGAGATGAGATTATATTCCCCTGCTCCTACAGTTTATCTCTAAAGCGCCTCTACTCTCTCTCTCTCTCTCTCTCTCTCTCTCTCTCTCTCTCTCTCTCTCTCTCTCTCTCTCTCTCTCTCTTCCGTCTCGAGACCCTGCCCCCGTGTCCTGCCTTGGCAATGTGCGGCATATTTCACAATTCTTTTTTTTTTTTTACTCCCAGTTGGTCCTCGTGTATTCCAGTAGTGTATGTCCTTCTTCCTGGAATGTCTTTGTCCTTGAGCTTCCTCAAACACGTTACGCCTGTTCTCTGTCATTTGCAAAAGATGTTTTTGTTCTTTTGATGCTTTTATGTGTGTTCCTGCATGTGTGTGTGTGTGTGTGTGTGTGTGTGTGTGTGTGTGTGCTTTTTATGCTTGTGTCTGTGCAAGTGTATGTATACGTGACTGTATATATAACACTGTATAATGTTCAACATATATTTACTTGCCACTACAGCTGAAAACACTGCCTACGTGTCTCTGCTTAACCTCTGGAGCACGACGGTACGATCTATGAGCACGACGGTACGACCCTTGAGCACGACGGTACGACCCTCGGTACCCTGCCACTGGTACCCAGGCTACGTGAGGAAACCCCTTGCCACTGGTCCTGGGGCTACACTTGAGTCTTGTACGAAAGAGCTGACAGTCAGAGGACAATGCCTCCGGCAGTACACCCCTGGTGCGTCATGTCAATCCTCCTCCTCTTCCTCCTTCTGCGCCTCCTTCACCCAGGTGTTTACAGCGTGAGGCAAGGTAGTGTGAGGCGGTGTGAGCGAGGCTGCTGCCGGAATCGACCAATCTCCTTGATGGGCCACGATATAATGCGATACTTCCCAACAGTTTCGTGTCAATGAAGTTCTATTTTTTCCCTCTTTATGAGTAACCTTTCCGTCTGTGGGGAATGGGATGGAGAGGCCAGACAGATACACAGTCATAACTCATGTATAAACACCTGTGTGTGTGTGTGTGTGTGTGTGTGTGTGTGTGTGTGTGTGTGTGTGTGTGTGGGCGGGGAAGGGGTGGGGAAGGAAGGAATGGCTGATGATGGACGAAAGTTTTGTGAGCCATGGATGAGGCTTAGAAACGTAAGGTCGACAGCGAATAAAGCTACCAGCTGCGGAGTTTGCCAGCGATCAAAGCCAGAGGACATCGGATGTTACGTTCTGACTGTAGGGGTTATAATGTACAGTCGGTGGCTGTGAGGTTTGATACCTCACAGAGCCCTTCAGCCATGGATCTGGCAACGTATGCAGTTTGTAGACGTGAAGTTAGTAGTGTTAATGCCTGTAGGCTTGGGTTGATGATGAGGTATAAGGCCTGTGTGCATAAGGGTGATAACGATTGTACCTGGTTTACGCCTGAATCTGAGAGCTCAACCTACGAGCCTTAAGGTTGAAATGGCATCAACCTCAGAGCCGTGAGGTTGACCCGAGCGTAAACCCGAAGACCTGAGGTTGTTGGCGCCTAAATCCTGGTCGTGGAAGGCCCAGAAGCTGAGGGAAACTGCCTTTTTTTTTTTTTTTTTGTATCATTTGAGTGTAACTTTTTGGCTCCCCGTGGAATAAACCTTTCTGGACAGATTCTGTCTGAATGGCAAACTTCTCCCCCTCGCGAGGCCTTGGGGGAAGCAGGCCGGCCTGGAGTCTGGTCACAGCGACTCACTGTGAGTGGATATACAATAAGGGTGGAATCTAGGGATATATACTGGTGGGACCTACCTTGTGGATATAGGGATGGGACCTGCGGATATATATATGTATATAGTGAAGGCGTCTGGCTATACTGTAGAGGGGAGAGAGAGAGAGAGAGAGAGAGAGAGAGAGAGAGAGAGAGAGAGAGAGAGAGAGAGAGAGAGAGAGAGAGAGAGAGGATGGATATTTTACAGGATTTCAAAGTACATTGCAAGGGACTATGATTATATATAATTGTGTGTGTGTGTGTGTGTGTGTGTGTGTGTGTGTGTGTGTGTGTGTCTGTCTGTCTGTCTGTCTGTCTGTCTGTCTGTCTGTCTGTCTGTCGGTGGAGAAACAATGTCTGTGGATATAATTCGTGAGCTGGAATGAGGCTTGAAGGTATAATGTGTATGCGTGGTTGTGTGTGTGTGTGTGTGTGTGTGTGTGTGTGTGTGTGTGTGTGTGTACGGGTCTCCATCTCTTGAATTCTTACTATCGTCACAGTCAAGCGAGTTGAAGCGTCTGTGTGTTGTCTATATGGACACTTTCCTTACTTCTCCCTTCATCCACGACTCATGCTATGACAATACGTCTTAAAACCTTCTCGAACAAGTTCGTTTAACTTAGTCTCACGTTAAGATCTCTGGCTGGCCTGTCTATGCGTCTTTCCAAGATCACAAGTGACATGATGAGACCGGTTGAAAAGACTTTGAAAGCTGTGATCAACTCACCACTATTCTTCTCTCTTCCCTGGGAGAGGTCCACTCCTTGTTGTTACGTACCGCTAGACCCTTCAAAGGTGAAATGGTCTACTCCTTCCAGAGCTCGTGTGTCTCAGCGAGGCCTGGCCTCCAGTGGGCCCGCATGATAGGAGGGGCATAGGCCACCTCCTAGGAGGATCTGTTGTTGTGTTGCCCCCAGGCAAGGTCTAGGCCACCTCCTAGGAGGATCTGTTGTTGTGGCGCCCCCCAGGCAAGGTCTAGGCCACCTCCTAGGAGGATGTGTGTTGTTGTGGCGCCCCCAGGCAAGGTCTAGGCCACCTCCTAGGAGGATCTGTTGTTGTGGCGCCCCCAGGCAAGGTCTAGGCCACCTCCTAGGAGGATCTGTTGTTGTGGCGCCCCCAGGCAAAGTCTAGGCCACCTCCTAGGAGGATCTGTTGTTGTGGCGCCCCCAGGCAAGGTCTAGGCCACCTCCTAGGAGGATCTGTTGTTGTGGCGCCCCCAGGCATGGTCTAGGCCACCTCCTAGGAGGATCTGTTGTTGTGGCGCCCCCAGGCATGGTCTAGGCCACCTCCTAGGAGGATCTGTTGTTGTGGCGCCCCCAGGCAAGGTCTAGGCCACCTCCTAGGAGGATGTGTGTTATTGTGGCGGCCCCCAGGCAAGGTCTAGGCCACCTCCTAGGAGGATGTGTGTTGTTGTGGCGCCCCCAGGCAAGGTCTAGGCCACCAGGAGGATCTGTTGTTGTGGCGCCCCAGGCAAAGTCTAGGCCACCTCCTAGGAGGATGTGTGTTGTTGTGGCGCCCCTAGGCAAGTCTAGGCCACCTCCTAGGAAGATGTTTGTTGTGGCGCCCCAAGGCAAGGTCTAGGCCACCTCCTAGGAGGATCTGTTGTTGTGGCGCCCCCAGGCAAGGTCTACGCCACCTCCTAGGAGGATCTGTTGTTGTGGCGCCCCCAGGCAAGGTCTAGGCCACCTCCTAGGAGGATGTGTGTTCTTGTGGCGCCCCCAGGCAAGGTCTAGGCCACCTCCTAGGAGGATGTGTGTTCTTGTGGCGCCCCCAGGAGAGGTCTCAAAAGACATCCTGGCCGATCCTACTGAAGTTCTGAGCTGTCGCTCCGGGTCCCCCAGCTACTATGGTGCTTCATGCTGTATTTCGGGTCCCAAGTCAGCCAGAATGTCACAGGTAACCTAATGGGACGGTCCTCAGTGGAGTCTTCAGGTGGTGGGGCATCAAATGATATTCTTATTCTTTGAGAAGGTTGAGGTGAACAGCGTGTTCTTCTGTCCAACCATAAGGTTGTTTCTACCATAGTTGATATCACTATCCTTAACTCTACAGGCACCAAAATATCTTGACTGGTAGCTGGACTTAGGTAGAAATATGACCAAATCTCAAGGTTTTTAAAAAAACATATTTTTTTCAGCCATATTAAGTGGTTCTTTCATCACCTGAGGAAGTGTCAAGATATTGTGGTGTAAACACACGAACACTCTTGACCCTGGATTTAAATTTCTGAAAATAGTTCAACGGAGGCACGACCTCTTCTTCCCTTGACATCCAGATCTCAGAGACAGTTCGAGTGGCCCTCACTACATGACCCGCCACAAGGTTACAAGGTCATAAATCCCAAGGAAACCTGTTTGAAACCTGTTTACTTCTCGCCACTCCCCCAGTGGCAAACAATTAAGGATCACCTTCGTCGTACTCCTCATTCATCTCCATACACGTCGTACACCTCATGCATCTCCATACACGTCGTACTCATTCATCTGAATACACTAGTTTGCTTTACATCATTTTCGTTGTCTAATGAAACCTTCCCAAACCTTCTTGTGATTCAGGGTGGGAAGCTGAGGCCAAACACACTGACACTGACAACTTAGTCAAAATAGAAAGTGAGCGAAATGCGAGCACTGATCAGACAATGCAGCGTGGAATGCTAACATGAGAGAAGAACTTTGTGAGCGTTTGACAATGGCTTTAGCAGAAACACTTAAAGAGGAGGAGCTTCAGGGTAAACGGGTGGTAGCACACGTGACTAATAAATGCAGATGTCCTGTGTCGGTGTTTGAGCATGGGACCAACACAAGTGCATGATCGTGGGAGTCAAAGACCATGTCAGTAGATTTTTGTGGAGGAGAATGGTATCAAATATTAGATTTTCCTGTCGTGCTGACTCTGGCGACATGGCTGAAAAGACCTTCGCACTTGGGTCATCTCAGGACAAAAACAAAATGTCTCAAACTCTTACTGAATGTTTTGTTTACACCAAGTCGTGAGCAAAGACTACGCACTACCTGCCTACATGGTTCAGGCTACGACGCTCTGGTCACCAGCAGACACCTCGAGGCGTCTGTGCTTCCTCATCCATCAGCAAACCACACGATCTATGCAGTAGTGAAACTGCACCACTCAACTTCAGCACCTTCAACAGCAATGTCAAAATATATCTAGACAAACATTAATTTCTCAGCTATGATTAGCAAGTCTCTAGATTATGGATAAACTCGACCACTTCCTCATTACTGATATTACCATCATTGAGATCAAGGAGGGAGGTGGGTGAGGAGGTCAGGTTCTCCTGTGAACTCGAAGCGTCATCTTCAATCAAACAAACATCCAATCTTCAGCGTCATTCATCAGACCTACCATCAGACGTTTGCACACACAAGGGTGGCATGCATCAGCGCGAGGAGCTGTTGTCATGCTCAAGTGTCCACAGCACAGCTACGAAAATGAACGAAGGGGAAGGGCGTGTCCCTCTCAAGTGGCTCTGTGAGGTTTACTGGTGATGCCACTAGACTAACATGGGATCAGGCACTACCAGTTCACCAGCAGGGTCACTGACGGACAATACGAAAATTGGCTTCTTTCACTGGGAGCTGAAAACCCTCAACATCTACAGTAATATATCTAGGAACAAGATCTAACCTTAAGGTCAGTGAGGAAGCGCCAGGAAACAGACGGAGAACGGCTCATCCATTCATATACACATATACATTATATATAAATATAAATATATATATATATATATATATATATATATATATATATATATATATATATATATATATATATATATATTATCCCTGGTGATAGGGGAGAAAGAATACCTCCCACGTACTCCCTGCGTGTCGTAGAAGGCGACTAAAAGGGGAGGGAGCGGGAGGCTGGAAATCCTCCCCTCTCGTTTTCTAATTTTCCAAAAGAGGAACAGAGAAGGGGGCCAAGTGAGGATATTCCCTCAAAGGCTCAGTCCTCTGTTTTTAACGCTCCCTCGTTAATGCGGGAAATGGCGAAGTTTTAAAAAATATATATATATACATAAACATGTATACATAATATGTACATATACATACCCATACACAGTCATAAACATACACACACACACACACACACACACACACATATATATATATATATATATATATATATATATATATATATATATATATATATATATATATATATATGCACATGTACATATTGCGTGCCTTCATCCATTCCCGGCGACACTCCGCCCAACAAAAAACAGCATCGCTACCCCCCGTGTCAGCGAGGTAGCGCCAGGAAAACAAAACAAAAAAAAAGGCCACATTCGTTCACACTCAGACTCTAGCTGTCATGTGTAACTCACCGAAACCACAGCTCCCTATCCTTCACATCCAGGGCCCCACAGACCTTACTACTAACCTTACTTTCTGCTTTGGGTTGCCTGCGCTCCGACTTGCAGTCCATAATGCCAAGTCTGAGAGACTCGATCACACTTAAGTCACCCTGTAATCTTGCCACCGAAGCATTTTTCTGAAAAAAAAAGAAAAAAATAAACTCAGGTTTCAGAGAGCATGACTGATCGGTTTCATGCAGTATAATTAATGGACAAAGCCGAAAATTACGTTAATTACACTCATGACATGACATCATTCAGATCCAGCTGTTCAAACCTCCCAGACACAGGTCCACCCCACACCCAAAACAACTCCACATACGTTACGAATATTTGGTCTAGCTAGGGATGATAACGGCTCATAACATGCTAAGATGTGCGATTGGATTTATGAAAACAAGAAAACTTGGTCTTATAACAACACGACGTACAACTGGTGTAACAATATAACGAAATCTATAAGCAATCGAACAACAGAATCGCAAAAAAAAAAATGCAAACCAATTAAGGCCACTATCATATTCGAATAGTGAAATAGATAATTTGCAAGCCACTAAGTATCATATTCGAATAGTGAAATAGACAATTTGCAAGTAGGAATAATTCCTAAGGAACTTATACAGCTAAATTGAACCGTTGGATGACCGCTGTCTGCCACACGTACACCCAAAAACTGACGGTCACTACACAAGACAGGACGTAGGAGAATAGACAGAGGTCGTACACACTGCCAGCCAGGGTGAGAGTGGGACAGTGAAGCAACCCAGACGCGGAGTAACCTGGACACCTTCGCTAGCAAACCTGAGTCTTAGAAACACTTGACTATAGCGACGTAAATCACATCTGGAAACACTGACTATAGCGACGTAAATCACATCTGGAAACACTTGACTATAGCGACGTAAATCACATCTGGAAACACTTGACTATAGCGACGTAAATCACATCTGGAAACACTTGACTATAGCGACGTAAATCACATCTGGAAACACTTGACTATAGCGACGTTGATCACAACTTTATGATGTATAACATTACATAATCATTGAAAAGTATAGAGACTTGGACCATTTAATAATGTAACATCGAATATCCACTTCAGTCACTCGCTTCGAGACCAAACGAGTGAGGGAGGGACAGTAACTAGCAGTCGGGCAGTTCAAAATTGCCACGTCCCATCACACTCCCATCCAGACTCAACGTATTCACCACGTTGAGCTGGTTATACTCACTGTACTCACCTCACTCACCAGCATCCACGGCCACAACAACTACAGCCACACTCACCACACCCACTAGCCACACTCACCACACCCACCAGCCACAGCCACACTCACCACACCCACCAGCCACAGCCACACTCACCACACCCACCAGCCACGATCAGCCACACTCACCACACCCACCAGCCACAGCCACACTCACCACACCCACCAGCCACAGCCACACTCACCACACCCACCAGCCACAGCCACACTCACCACACCCACCAGCCACGAACAGCCACACTCACCACACCCACCAGCCACAGCCACACTCACCACACCCACCAGCCACAGCCACACTCACCACACCCACCAGCCACAGCCACACTCACCACACCCACCAGCCACACTCACCACACCCACCAGCCACGAACAGCCACACTCACCACACCCACCAGCCACAGCCACACTCACCACACCCACCAGCCACGAACAGCCACACTCACCACACCCACCAGCCACAGCCACACTCACCACACCCACCAGCCACAGCCACACTCACCACACCCACCAGCCACAGCCACACTCACCACACCCACCAGCCACACTCACCACACCCACCAGCCACGAACAGCCACACTCACCACACCCACCAGCCACAGCCACACTCACCACACCCACCAGCCACAGCCACACTCACCACACCCACCAGCCACGAACAGCCACACTCACCACACCCACCAGCCACAGCCACACTCACCACACCCACCAGCCACAGCCACACTCACCACACCCACCAGCCACAGCCACACTCACCACACCCACCAGCCACAGCCACACTCACCACACCCACCAGCCACAGCCACACTCACCACACCCACCAGCCACAGCCACACTCACCACACCCACCAGCCACAGCCACACTCACCACACCCACCAGCCACGAACAGCCACACTCACCACACCCACCAGCCACGAACAGCCACACTCACCACACCCACCAGCCACAGCCACACTCACCACACCCACCAGCCACAGCCACACTCACCACACCCACCAGCCACGAACAGCCACACTCACCACACCCACCAGCCACAGCCACACTCACCACACCCACCAGCCACAGCCACACTCACCACACCCACCAGCCACAGCCACACTCACCACACCCACCAGCCACAGCCACACTCACCACACCCACCAGCCACGAACAGCCACACTCACCACACCCACCAGCCACAGCCACACTCACCACACCCACCAGCCACAGCCACACTCACCACACCCACCAGCCACAGCCACACTCACCACACCCACCAGCCACAGCCACACTCACCACACCCACCAGCCACGAACAGCCACACTCACCACACCCACCAGCCACGAACAGCCACACTCACCACACCCACCAGCCACAGCCACACTCACCACACCCACCAGCCACAGCCACACTCACCACACCCACCAGCCACGAACAGCCACACTCACCACACCCACCAGCCACGAACAGCCACACTCACCACACCCACCAGCCACGAACAGCCACACTCACCACACCCACCAGCCACAGCCACACTCACCACACCCACCATCCACACTCACCACACCCTCCAGCCACGATCAGCCACACTCACCACACCCACCAGCCACACTCACCACACCCACCAGCCACAGCCACACTCACCACACCCACCAGCCACACTCACCACACCCACCAGCCACGAACAGCCACACTCACCACACCCACCAGCCACGATCAGCCACACTCACCACACCCACCAGCCACAGCCACACTCACCACACCCACCAGCCACGAACAGCCACACTCACCAGCCACGATCAGCCACACTCACCACACCCACCAGCCACGATCAGCCACACTCACCACACCCACCAGCCACGATCAGCCACACCCACCAGCCACAGCCAGCCACACTCACCACACCCACCAGCCACAGCCACACTCACCACACCCACCAGCCACAGCCACACTCACCACACCCACCAGCCACAGCCACACTCACCACACCCACCAGCCACGATCAGCCACACCCACCAGCCACAGCCAGCCACACTCACCACACCCACCAGCCACGATCAGCCACACTTACGATAATCACGAGCGTCACAAGGGTCACCCAGCTCGCCCTCCACACACAGCAACCACGCCTCAAAGTGTTCCCCGGTGCCACTTAACACGATTGGTCGGTCCACCGCCTTTATACCAATACCTGAAGTTCCTCCATCCCCGAGGAGGCACACACGAGCATGCAGTACTTTACGTGTATATATATATATATATATATATATATATATATATAGAGAGAGAGAGAGAGAGAGAGAGAGAGAGAGAGAGAGAGAGAGAGAGAGAGAGAGGCAGCAAGTATGAATTATGTACATGTGTATATATGTGTGTCTGTGTATGTATATATATATGTATACGTTGAAGTGTATAGGTATGTATATATGTGCGTGTGTGGACGTGTATGTATATACATGTGTATGTGGGTGGGTTGGGCCAATTCTTCGTCTATTTCCTTGACCTACTTCGCTAATGCGGGAGACAGCGACAAAGTATAATAATAATAAAATATATATATATATATATATATATATATATATATATATATATATATATATATATATATATATATATACCAGGTGTTTCCTCCAGTTTGTGCACACAGGCACAAACATAACAAGCTTAAGCCAGCTATATGTGTTGCAAATACATATATAGCCACCGAGCCACATCAGACCCCCCCACTCAGTACTTCTGATTTATTCCAGTGCCATACCCTCTCGCAGAGGACACAAACATTCTCATAAGAGACTACTCCAAAATCCGCTACGGACCAACCTCACACTTCAACAGGCAAATCAGGAGACTCCGACTCAAAATCCATCCAGATACTTCTTCATCCACCCTTCACTCCCACTAACACAAATAGTGTGATTCTATCCGTAAACAAACTCTCTGGCAACAGATCTTGACAACATATCAAACATTCACTCACATAAAACACTTGGTTCATCTGCAGTTCAAGCACTTACATATATTTTCAACAACTCCGACCTACACAAGAAATTCCCAGCCATCTGGAGACTTGGCCAACACATTCAAACCTAAAGGCCTCCAAACCACACGGTTTACACTCCTCCGACCACTCTCTATCAGATCTATCTCCAGTATCCAAACTCTCTGAAAAAAAAACTGATCTACACCAAATGATCAACAGCAAAACCAGACAAAATACCCGACTCACAGTCACACAACACAGCCTCAGACCCGACTACTCCATCAACTGAGCAATATATGCTAAATGGCTTCGACCAACCACAACTCTCGTTCCTTATAATACTATTGGCAGTGAATATCAACAAAGCATCTGACATCTCCACAGGATTGAGAAAAAGTGGCTGGCCAACTTCACAGACGACTGCTATGCTAAAGTCACTCACAACGGCTTCACCTCTCAAACCCTATAACTCTACAGTGGAGTTCCCCAAGGAGCAGTTCTTTCTCCAACTCTCTCCAATCTTTTTCCTACATGACTCTCCATAACCTCAGGCAAACCACAACATACGCAGACGACTTCACACTCACATCACAACACCCTGACACCCTAGTGGGGGCAACAAACATGCAGCATTACAGTACACGACTGATGCAATGGTTCGTCCAGAACTGAATATCTGCATCTCCATAGACGTCTTTGATTTAATTACTCGTTTAACCCGAAATAGACCTTATTCCAGCTCACACTCTCCAGTCGCCCTAAATGGATCAATCCCTCCCACTGATCAAAAGATGAGGTTTGAACTGTTGTGTCCATCATGATTGATATCTTGTATAGCAGGTCAGGTGCAGAGGAGGAGGAGGAGGAGGAGCAGGAGGAGGAGGAGGAAAGAGGAACTGGGGGATATGTTAGGTGTTCCACCATCCGGGGTCAAGTGATGTGACTTCACTCAGTGGCCCAGTTCTCTTCGATCTTTTCGAAGGATCATTCCTGTAATCTGGATGTGGAGGAGTCGGTGTTACTGGTAACGTTACTAGGAACTCTTCAACGGTCCTTTTTGGAGGGGCTGACCGTCAAATAGTGTGACTGTAGCTACCATGTTCGACTGTATGATGATGGACGGAACTCCCTCAACACTTGTAGGCAGCAGTTATCTGTTCCTGATGCAGCGTTGGTGGCGTTTCTTCTTAGAGTGTTTGTTTCGGAGTGGGGATTATAGCCAGCAGCTCCCACCAGTGGCACTGTAATGGTGCTCCCTCGTTAAGGTGGTCGACGATACTTTGCCTCTGGATACATCTAGTTTTCCCAACAAAGGAAACGTTCGGGAACCACAGTTCCCAGGAACACAGCAGCGCTGGTAAACCATGACGGGTTAAGCTGGAATATCCCACGGGGGTATTGACGTTGCTAGGCATAACAAGGCTGGCTGATCTATCACCTTAGGTCAGCCTGCCTTATCATTTGGCTCACATCTACAACGTGGCCTCGTTTCATCTGCTCACATCCACTGTCATGTTATAGTGCACCGGAACCAGAGCCCATCCATCATCTACAGGCGAGGCTCAAAAACCATTCCGTAGGTCCCCCCTGATCGTATCGGATGCCCTGAGACAGCCTTTTGATGGCAATGCTCCAGTCCACTTTGTTGCATACACGCCTCAACCCATAGTGAGTATTCAGGCCACGATACCTCAAAACCTCTTACACTCCATCACTCCATCTCTATATTGGCCTCCCCTTTCCCTCCTCTTATTCCCTCCACTTCAGACGCGTAGGTCTTCTCGGTCAATCTTCCATCACCCATTCTTCCCATACAACCAAACAATTCCAGCTCTCTCAGACTGTGCCTACACTATCATGCCTTACACGATTAATCTGCTCCACGCCACACATTGTCCTCGGGCATTTCATTCCCAGCACGTCCTTCTTTTCTTCCATCCTATAGCATTTAGGGCCTAAGAATGGCATCCACACAACAACGACAGGACTCTTATATCTTCAGACACAACCATCGCTTTCCTCCCTCACATTTTCCTCACATTCCTCATCGTCCCCCGGACCTTCTTCCTCTAACCCATCCTACGACTCACCTCAGCTCCCACTGTTCCATCTACTGCCACGTCAACCTAAAGCACTCCACTTCCTCCAGGTTCTCCCCATTCAAGCACACTCAACTCAACCTCTCCCTAGCCCTAGCCGCCCCCACTCCTGCTACACCTCATTACCATACTTTCGTTTACATTTCGTGATCACTCTGGCACTCTCCCTGCTTGGTGCCTCCTCCTGCGTTCGAGGAGCCTTGTGTGCAGGTGTGGGGGAGGAGGAGGCAGGTGAACGCTGCCGTCCTGGTGAACCTCGCATTAGCCCTACCTGGTGCCTTATTCATACGGTCTCTCTCTCTCTCTCTCTCTCTCTCTCTCTCTCTCTCTCTCTCTCTCTCTCTCTCTCTCTCTCTCTCTCTTACTCCCTGACCCAGAGAATCCCATCGCCTCCATAACAGGGCCCAGCAACACTAGCCCCTCTCGCAGCATTGCATGTTCGAGCCATCGGACCGTATGAGGATACAATTTACGTACAACGAGATCTGGAATTGAGTCTTCCTCCCTGCTATGATGTTGCGAAGGTGTCATTCCCGGCCATGCGAATGCAGTCTGGATAACTGACGGGCTACAAGTACCTCGTAGGAAGGGGAAGTGGAGTATCGAGGAATGGATGAAAGGGAAATGAAGGTATTTAAGAGAGCCTGGAACTCGCATGGATGGAAAGTTTAGGGAAAATTAATGGTCATTTGTAAGCATCAGACTGGTTAGGTGGCGCTCGCCCACACTGGTATTACTATGGGGCATGTGTTCGCCCTCCCACTGGCGTTCCTTACCAGTGGCAGCACTCCCACTATGACGGACGTGATCGCCCCCTCTCTCTTTCTCACTGGAAACACACCCATTATGGGAAAGGTGTTCGTCCTCCCACTGGTGGTATTCATCTCTGGCAACACTGCCACTGTGGCAGACGTGGTTATCTCCCCCACTGTGGCAGACGTGGTCATCCCTTTACCGTGGCAAATGTGGTCATCCCCCCACTGTGGCAGATGTGGTCATCCTCCACTAACATACGTGGTCATTCCCCCACTGTGGCAGACGTGGTCATCCCCCACTGTGGGAGACATGGTCATCCCCCACTGTGGCAGATGTGGTCATCCTCCACTAACATACGTGGTCATTCCCCCACTGTGGCAGACGTGGTCATCCCCCACTGTGGGAGACATGGTCATCCCCCCACTGTGGCAGATGTGGTCATCCTCCACTAACATACGTGGTCATTCCCCCACTGTGGCAGACGTGGTCATCCCCCACTGTGGGAGACATGGTCATCCCCCATTGTGGCTGACGTGGTCATCCCCCCACTGTGGCAGACGTGGTCATTCCCTTACTGTGGCAGATATGGTCATCCCCCACTGTGGCAGATGTGGTGGTTCTTCCACTGACGGCATTCATCTCTGGCAACACTCCCACTGCCGCTGAATGTTAGTAGTCAGCCACCAATGCTAAAGTTCCACAATATACGTCCCTGATGGCTCGTCTCTCTCTCGCCGACGTGTTTCCTGATTCCTTTCCCTCCTGCTGTGCTCTTGTGTCTTTCTGCTGACGACGCTCATGACCATCTCACTTGCTGTGTAACTAAGCCGAGCTACAGACGCCTTAAGATAAAGAGTCTCAGCGGGTAGCAGCTTCCACACACTCACGCCTGAGGATCTGGATACACTCACAAGACAAGTTGGTTCGTCAATGCTTCTGGCTGGGGGATAGGTTAGAGCGGTACAGAGACAGACAGACTAAGAGACAGACAGGGAAGTGAAAGAATTAGTCATTACAACCTTATGCCTGGAACTTGTGAATGAATAGAATAATATTTTACACACACAAACACACACACACACACACACACACACACAACACACACACACACACACACACACATGGCTGCATCAAAGGTAAAATAAAAGACTTAAACACCTTCATTTTCTGCCGTGTCTCCAGTAATCAACAATACAGCAGCTGAACATTAAAAAAAAAAATGATTATATGAGAAACAGCCTCGAACCTTCACCTTCAGCCAGCAAGCACTAGCACCACCTAATGGTTCCTCTTGAGCATGATAAACAACCTGGCCAGCCCACCTCACTCACTGCTACCTCACGTGTGCCCCTGAACATGATAAACAACCTGGCCAGCCCACCTCACTCACTGGCACCTCATGTGTGCCCTCGAACATGATATAAACAACCCAGCCAGCCAGCCTCACACACACACAGTGGCACCTCGTGTGTCTCCCGGAACATGATAAACAACCCGGGCAGCCAGCAGACGGGGAAGGAAGTTGCAGTGAGTTAAGATGTGAAGAGAAGATGAAGTGTGTATTCTGAAGGCCTGTTGAATAAGTCTGATGAAAGGGTGGCAGATGTGGAGGTCTTGTACGTAGGGTATGGAGAGAGAGAGAGAGAGAGAGAGAGAGAGAGAGAGAGAGAGAGAGAGAGAGAGAGAGAGAGAGAGAGAGAGAGAGAGAGTCATGGGATATGGTTTGGTGAAAAGAGAAGAGGTGGCGAAAGCCTTGCGTAAGATGAAGTATGGCAAAGTGGCTGAAGTGGATGGAAATGAAGTTGATGGTCTCAAGAAATAGGGCTGACATTGTTGTTGTTTGGTAAATTAGGATTTTAAGTATATGTATTGCTTAAGTAGAGGTACATGAGTAATAGCAGCTTGTTTATATACTGCTATAGTAAAAAGGCACGATAGACAAAAGTACATCCTTTCGAAAATACCCTGATATACTGATATCTATCTCATACACCATTAAGTAGGGATTTGCCTATATCATGATATGTATATAATACATGTATATATGATAATAGGATAACATATATTCAAATCAAAATACTCATCCCTAACATTAAGCAATAAGCATTTCTACAAAACCAGGCAATTCTTTTTAATACACCTCTTCATTTCATGTGTTTTATAGACACGAAATCCAATTACGGTACAAGTGAAACCAGGATGTAAATATTTCAATCCATTCTCAGAATATTTAACCATTTAGTGTTTGTTGGTGTTTGTGTCCAGCAGGTCAGTGGTCGTCAGTCCATTTATCTGAAATTTAGATCGTTTCCTTGTTTCAACAAAACCGCTTTATGGAATCACTAACTTTGATAAGAACACTTTACATTTATGAGGGGTGAGGGGCCCCGACAACACAGGCAGTGTTACATGTATGATAGCAGTCCTCGCATCACGTCAGGATGATCTCAACTACAATTTTCTCTCCGATACATCAAAGTGCTTTCCAAACGACAGAAAATGAGGTATCAAGACAAAGAAAACGGATTCTGATACAATAAAACTCTGGATATGCAACAGATCTAAGAAACTTATGATTAATTTCAAGAGCTTTGACACATTCGTCGCATTCATCTACATCCTCACCATTAAGTCAATTATCGATTGGATCATTACCATTTTAAGGAACTATATTGGTCCACAGCCCCTGCAGTCTGCACTCCTCGGTGCGTTTGAGTCCGTCGCAGACGCATTGACACCTGGGAAGTCGAGATGCCCGACTGCATATAGATATATAGGATAGGAACTCGAGATACCCTGCAGTGCAGGAGATCCAGTCATCCACTCAATATCAAGTTCGCCATCATCTCCCTCTCTCCAGCCATCTGTCCCTCTGGGGAACCTGGTACATCAGGAGCTTACACCACAACTGCCTCTCCATATGGCACTTTGACGGGTGGCTGTCAAGTCGTGTTGGCGATGGCTTTCTCCACATGTAGGCAGCCACACTGACGCGACGTAAACACGCCACCAGTCTGTAGCGAAGGCCATTCACATGACCGCTTTGGGGTACGAGCAGCAGGCAATCTACGATTAAACTTCTGGAGGACGACATCAGAGAGTTCTTGAGGTAAGCTCCATTGCTCTCCTAATGACTTGAAAGCAAAACTGAGCTGCTTCATTATGGAAGCGGAGGTTTGAAAGCATTTTAAGTTTGTCCCGTCCTGAAAATGCGTTTGCAGTACAGCTTACATCCAGTGAAAACATGGCGAGGCAGTACACACATCATCTCTCAAAGAAGCAACTAACTTTTTAATGCAAATGAAGTTTGTCCTTCTTTCTTTTCATTCCACACTAAGTGTTGACTACCACACACCAAGTGTTGACTACCACACACCAAGTGTTGACTACCACACATCAGGCTTTGTTGGCTACCACACGCTCTGCGACCCTGACGAGCCCGTCGTGCGCCACACATAGCCCGTTTCCGACGCTGGCCGAGCGTTGAGGGCCCTGACGGGGCTGGTGTGGGCTGAAGGTTACCTGATCAACACTTGGGCTCACGGTTACCTCACCGAGTAACATCAACACATTACGTGTCTACACTTCAGTCCATGAGTAAACCTCAGGCCAGCACACTCATACACTCACCTACGTCATCGGAGGGCGAATCTCACCCTGACATATCCTAATTCTCAGTTACGTCACATGAAAACGGAGTAACGTTATAAAGTTACGTCATCAGTAACATAACGCAACGCTGAGAGTAAGGTCATGGATACCTTGACTAAGTTCATGACTTAATCTTGTGACTTGGGTTTGTGGAGATGTCTTGAGGGAATGACAGGCTCGATATTTGAGGTTCTAGCCTTGTCAGCAGCCATGGGTCATCGAGACCGTCAGCATCAACTTATATTCACCATCCAGGGAATCTGAAGCACCTTCTTCAGGTGTGAGAGATAATTCAAAGACCACAGACACTCTCCCATCTTTGTATGGACAGTGGAACACTACACACGTAGCCTCTCAAATCACGCACCAATGAGAGCAAAGATCAATTCTCTAGCCAAACATTGCAAAGCAAGACAATAAGAAATATACGTAGTTTTAGGAAGAGAAAAAAAGTTAAACACTACGAAGGATATCAGACTTATGATAACATTAAGAATAACTGTAGGAGCAGAAAGATGAAATTATCCTCTGGTGAAGATGTCTTAACAGCCATTCCTTCAGGCGTCCATCGGGGACGCCACTGACCCTTAGGGGCAGCTGACATAATAAAGCTGTCTAGGGCGGCCGGCGGTAGAGCAGGCAGGCCAGGCAATGATCTTAATAGTGTTCCTTACAGGACCTCGTAAGACCCTACCGGCGGATGGACGACGTCTGTATGTACGTCCTTCCTCACTTGTGGCCGAGGGACGGCTTTAACATAAGTCATCAGTGTTACACTTAGGGACCATCTGTCCCCATTAGACGGACAGAGGAACTGGTCTGGTTCATAATTCCAAGTACGCAATATGTCGAGTGAACAAACAGTTACAGAGAGAACAAAAATCCTTCTGAATTCTTCCTTCTCTTTCTTCCCTGCGACAAGGCCTTGCAACAAACAGAGGTAAATCATCGCAATCCCTGATCAAAATACTGTCGTGGCGCTAGGAACAGAGGGGGTCGTCCTTGATATATACGCTCTCCTTCTGCTGGTATATTGCCTCATATCCCCTGTTATCCTCTTGGGGAAAATTTATATTAGGAACAAGATCGATGGAGTGTCGTCCCCGGGGAGTTAGAGACCAATACAGAGGAGGAGGCAAGGGGGGTGGCTGGGGGCGGGCTTGGATGGATCTCCCCTGCTGCAGGAGGAACCCTACCACCTGCAGCAGTGATGGATGACGCGGACTCACTGGCTCACTGAAGATCGTCCTCACAAACGGGAAAAATATGTATCCTTCAGTGAGACGACGTAGGACGCAAGAGGAAAGACTCGACCCTCCCGCTCGGGAAACTTTTAAGAATGTTCTCCTGTGTAACACACCGCCTTCCTCCTCCTCTGTCCATCCATCTTATACTGTCACTGGTCAAGTAATACACTCGGACGTCGCCCGAGAGCTTTCCTTCGCCATTTTACTCTTGGCCTCTCTCAATACCCTAGATCCTCGCGCTTGTATCCCTCGTCCATTGGGAGGTGCACCAACCAACTCCTTGAGAACAAGTAAAGAAATAATAGTAACTTATCTATTCCCTTTGAGACAGGAAGCGTTAATGACGTTTTCTATTAACCCCAAATGTATATGTAATGGACTCCATGTAAATAATGCCACCAAAAGCTAGTTTTGAAGCATCTGTTTAATCATGAGGCACATGAGAGCCCCATTAATCAATGATTAACCCCTCGAACTCTTAGCCAAGGCTCTCCACGCTCATTCTTCGCGCTATCCGTCAAGAAGCAGGTGGTGACAGCAGGTAAGGAAGAACGATTCAACAAGCAATGATCAACGACCAAAGCAAATATGATTATTTCTTTTTCTTTTTTAATCAACAGACTGGATTAGTCAGTTACTTTAATACGTTTACACGATGGTAAAACTCCCTCCCTATACAGAAATGAAGTCCAAACTGGGGAACACCAAACGGATACACAAAAAAACGAACCCACATAAACAAAAAAAACACAACCAAACAAGAATCCCACGCTCGCACAAACCAACAAACACATAAACAAAGGCAAACTCTAAACACAGGGACCAACACGGAGCCACGTAATGGGGTCATAAAACCCACATTACCTCCCCAGGCCTAGTTCCCTCCGCTCCTCTCTCCTTAAATCACCAATTACGCTCTCCTCTACAATGACCGTAATTACGAACAGTACGTTTGGTCAGCTCGCTTCCAGCCGCTGTTTCCCTATCCACAAGGGGATCCCTAGCCACCGCCTCCCTCATCAGGTCTGTGAGCCTTTTGTAGTGACAACCTTCCCTTTGGGGCTCATTTCAGGACTGTCCTAAGGGACGATCTTTTCCTCTTCCCCCCCCCCCCCCAGATGGGGTAAGAAGGGGGAGAGGTTTCCACGGGAAAGGGAGAGCTGGTGGAGGTAGCCAGAGAGAAAGTAGATGAATACGTGGGGTGGAACAGATGATATGGAAAAGAAGAATGGAGGGACAGAGATTATGACTACTGAGAAGAAAGAAGAGAAAAAGATGATGAATGGTGTTAAAAATGAGTAGAATAAAGAGAAATAAATCGTAATAACTAAAGTACGAAAATATGGAAGGGCATGACAAACATAGGAGAAAACAATACGTTGCAAAAGACACAAACAATTGGAAGAAATGAACACCGACTCATTTTCTATAAAGACTCAGGAAATATAACACAAAACATGTATTCATTATGTGTACTTCTCATGTACGTGAGACAGACTCTGACTCACTGACTATCTGAGAAGAACAGCCACTTCAACCCAACAACAGACAAAGACGCAACTAACAAACCCAGACGAGTGACTGTAAAACAAGTGCAACACATCCGATCGAAATCTTTCCTGTACTCCTCTAACGTTATGAAATCGAAACCTATTAGACATATTGCTATCCTAAAGCATAACAAAAGGCATTATATGATACTGTAGAAGAGGGAGAGGTACAGGAAATGTGACGTACGAGGAGGAGGAGCTAAAGAAAAGATGCAAACACAGCGGCTGACAGACCCATGTGTACGACCGACCCCCTCCGGTGAAATGGGATGTTTCATGTACGGATATTAAGTGAAGGCGGCGGGAGTTCTCCGGCATCGGAAACCCATCTCTTCACTGTGAAAGGCACGCCATTGTGTGTGTGTGTGTGTGTGTGTGTGTGGATTTATCGCCTTACCGCAAACACGTTCACAGCTGTCTATCCAACCACTCTCCTGCACACACACACACACACACACACACACACACACGCGAGCGCGGCGTAAAAGAAACAGTAGGATCAGGGGAGGAAGGGAACACGATTGTGGGTCATCCCTTTCATCGGTAGAGTGGTGGAGGTTCGACCAGGGTGATGCCTCAGGATCGTCTGCTGAGCCTTCCCATGTGGCCCTTCCCTGGCGCCAGCTGAGCCCTCGCTAGTGGCTCTTCCCTGGCGCCAGCTGAGCCCTCGTTAGTGGCCCTTCCCTGGCGCCAGCTGAACCCTCGCTAGTGAACCTTCCCTGACGCCAGCTGAGCCCTCGCTAGTAGCTCTTCCCTGGCGCCAGTTGAGCCCTCACTAGTGGCCCTTCCCTGGCGCCAGCTGAGCCCTCGCAAGTGGCCCCTCCTAGATCTCAGCTGAAACCCTTACATATGGCCCTTACGAGATGCCAGCCGATGCCCTAACATTGGCTCGTCTCGTATGTCTTAAGCTCCCACAATCAGCTCTCCATAACTGGTGCGTCACAGACGTCTCGTAAGGACGTTGCTATGCGTCAGCCACGTCAACTCACATTTGATCCGGTCCAGACATCCCCCAAAGTCTATAAACACACATGTCAGTCAACCCTTCACATGTGGTCCGTTCCAGACATTCCCCAAAGTCTATAAACACACATGTCAGTCAACCCTTCACATGTGGTCCGTTCCAGACATTCCCCAAAGTCTATAAACACACATGTCAGTCAACCCTTCACATGTGGTCCGTTCCAGACATTTCCTCGAAGTCTACATACACACGTCAGTCAACCCCTCACATGTGGTCCGTTCCAGACATTCCCCAAAGTCTATAAACACACACGTCAGTCAACCCCGTCTCAGACGTCGACAGAAGCTTCAGGTCAGACCCGTCTCAGACGTCGACAGAGGCCTCAGGTCTGACCCGTCTCAGACGTCGACAGAAGCTTCAGGTCAGACCCGTCTCAGACGTCGACAGAGGCCTCAGGTCTGACCCGTCTCAGACGTCGACAGAAGCCTCAGGTCTGACCCGTCTCAGACGTCGACAGAAGCCTCAGGTCTGACCCGTCTCAGACGTCGACAGAAGCCTCAGGTCTAACCCGTCTCAGACGTCGACAGAAGCCTCAGGTCTTACCCGTCTCAGACGTCGACAGAAGCCTCAGGTCTGACCCGTCTCAGACGTCGACAGAAGCCTCAGGTCTGACCCGTTTCAGACGTCGACAGAAGCCTCAGGTCTGACCCGTCTCAGACGTCGACAGAAGCCTCAGATCTGACCCGTCTCAGACGTCGACAGAAGCCTCAGGTCTGACCCGTTTCAGACGTCGACAGAAGCCTCAGGTCTGACCCGTCTCAGACGTCGACAGAAGCCTCAGGTCTGACCCGTCTCAGACGTTGACAGAAGCCTCAGGTCTGACCCGTCTCAGACGTCGACAGAAGCCTCAGGTCTGACCCATCCCAGAGATCGACTGAGCCCTTAAATCTGGTCCATCCCAAAAGCCAGTGTAGCCCTGGGATATATCCCGTCCCAGATGCTGGCTGATCCTCCCCATGTGTGTTAAGCCTCCTGGCGACCGCAATGGAAATTGACGACATGGCAGCAGAGGGCCATCAGGAATGGTCACTCTGGTGCAACTTGTGGTGGCTGCCGGCGAGTCCCTGACCCTGATTCGGTGCTTGGCTCAGTCTGGTTTACTGCTTCGCTTGAATTCGTTGTTTAGCGAGTCAACATTACTGCCTCTTGTGTATATCAGGGTTTGATGAAGCTGCTTCACTGATTTGACGGACTTGGTTTACTCGTTGAGTGCAGCCCATTGTTGTCATAGATCTGATCTGGTTGTTCGCTAAAGCTGTTGGAACAAAAAAATTGCTTCGAGTGGTTTTAAAAATGTGGGTTCGCTCGCGTCTGCAGGACGCTTCGGTTCACAGTCTCGGTGGTTTGTTCGTAAGCTTCGATTCTCTGAACCATTGCTTCATATTCTCCTGCTGGATACACTCTCTGATGTGGTGATTTCTTCGTCTTTTAAACCTGATAATCTAGTTTCACATCATCGTAGTGAATGGTTTCAGAAGCTGTTTTGTGGTAATGAATAAATTACCTGAATATTCAAACTTGTTTTCACCAATGTTTCAAATGTTTCTTTCAAGACGTTTACCATGAGTCATTCATGTTTTCTTTTGATCGA